>NW_008358944.1:71074-126670 GCF_000622305.1 Nannospalax galili
ATTCAAGGACTTCCCTTAGAGACAAGAGTTATGCAATTTAGGAGTCTTTTAGATAGACCCACTGAAGGGGTACTCCAATGTCTCACCGTTCAGCATGGAAGAAGCCAGAGTGGTCAGCATCCCTATTCCTTATTGGCAATTTGGGTAACCCTTTCAGAGGATGGTGTGATGAGAATAGGAGTAGGAATTGGCTAGGCAGTTAGGGTAAAAAGGTCCCAAAGAAATGCAACCAGTTTCTTGGCTAAAAGTCAAAATGTCCTTGGTTCTGTTAGCAACATACTCTGTTTCAAAGGCCAAAAATGTCAAAAGTATTTGGGAGCTTGTGGATTGAACAAAACACCTTATATACATGTATGAAATTCTCAATAAAGGTTTTTTAAAAAAAAAAAAAAAAATTTACAGAGGAAAATACATTGTTTTCCAAACAACCAATTAACAAAACTTTCAAGATCATAATTAAAAATGATGTTGTAAGCCAGATGTGGTGGTACATGCCTGTAATCTCAGTACTTGCGAGGTTGAGGCACTGAATCACAAGTTTAAGGCTAGCTTGGGCTACAAAGAGAGAACATGCCTCAAGAAACAAAACAAAGAATGAACCTGTATGCCACAGGAGTGACAGCTTAAATCAAGGGAAACTGTGGAACAAAATATACTACATTAATAATGACCAAAATGCTAAAATCTTACCTTATTCCAGAGAGACTATCAAAGGCATGAAGCTCTAACACATTTGAGAGATCAACCCTAAAAGGAAGAAAATTCACATGAAGAAAAAAATTCACATGAATAGTTGAAAATTTTGTGAAACACATCTAGTAAATCAAGGTGTGGTAGCATAGACCTATAATCTCAACACTCAGTAGGCAGAGGCAGAAGGATTATCCTCAGCTACACACTGAGTTCAAGGCCAGCCAGGACTACATGAGATCACATCTCAGAAAAAGCTGTCTGAGACTTTTATCAAAGCATGCAAGCATAGAGGCTGGAGAGATGGCTCAGCAGTTAAAAGCATTGTCTGCTCTTGTAGAGGATCCAGGTTCAGTCCCAGCACCCACACAGCACTAACAACCATCCTTAACTCCAGTTCCAAGAGGTGTAACACCCTCTTCTGGCCTCCGTAGGCACCAGGCACATACATGGTACACTCACATGCTTAAAAATAAAATCTTGTTTACAAGCTGTATTTTTAAGATTCAAAAGACCACCTAAATAACAAACTTTTCTAAGCAGACTACCGAAAACAGGAAACAAAAGAAACCAGAGTTGGATAATAATTCAAGAATATTCCAAATACTTAGGAATTTTTGTAACTCTTTTACTCCTCCTTCCATGATAAAACAGCAATATAAAAATACTAGGAGTTGAGGGCTGGGAGTCTAGCACCTTCGGAGAGCATATGTAAGTGTAGCACATTATCAAGTAAGTGGCAAGCCCAATCCCACACACCAAAAAATAAGTCAATAGCAAAACCGAAAAGAGTCAAACCAGTGTAAAAATTTTGTCTCTCTAGCACCCCACATGCTGATTTCATTCATTCAGAATGAGGCACAAGTAGAACGAAACTTCCCAGGTCACAGTGCTGTCAGAACTGATGTTTTCCTCTGTGAATTATTTACTGATAACTGAGCCTTATTAGGAATATAGAAACTCAAATCAATGAGAATCATATATTATCACAATCAATATCTGGTTTGGATTAAACTCATAAAGGTAAATTTATAAAAATGGATGCCTGATTTTCAGTTTTTACAGGACAGTGACTTCTCCACAATTAAACTAAGATGAAGGGAGCATTTAAAAGAAAGTGGCAGAAGAACAATTGCATTTTAGAACCAAATTCCAGCGGGTGTCACACATGTATTAAATTTTTTTCACAAGGGGAAATTAAAGTTGATTTGTCACATTCAAGATTTTTTTGTGAAATGTACAAACATGAGATAAAATATCTCCTTTAGCTCAGGACTGGCCAGCTGTGCTCGCTTTGTTCACCCACACACTCAGGACTAGGCTCCACTAGATTATGAAAGCTTATCTTGGCACGGTCAGACAAATTCCCATCTTATTAAAAGACAAATACTCCAAAGTTCCATGTTAGCAGACTTTATCAGCACTTCAAATTCTGGACATGCTAGATATGTTGAACTAGGAAAATGACCTGGCAAGGAAGTAAGTGTTCTGTGAAGAAATTTTTGAGTATCAATTTACAATAAGAGATCAAAGTCGTAAAGTAAACATATTTTCTTTTCCACCTTCACAGTTTAACAAATATTTATCATGACAGGTCAAAAATGAACGAGCCCACCCCAAGTTGCTCATTCATCTAAACGCAAACTGATTAAAACCAAAGCAGTTGCCCTTTATAAACCTACTTCCATCCCCACTCCATTTAAGCTTTGCTCTTTCCTGTAGTCCCTGTATTCCAGGGACTAGACCCACAGTGGGTCCACCTTCCAAGAGTTTTACTGCTTCAAAGTCCTTTACTAATTCCTTGCTGCCTACAGAAGAAAAATCCAAACTATGTACCATGGACTCAAGATCCTTTGTGGTAGGCGTTATCCACCTTTTCTCTGCAGTGCTGCCAGATGCTCTAGTCATTCTAAATATTTCCAGGTCTCTCCCTGCAATATAAAATCTTCTGACCGTCTAGAAAATCACCCCCACTCCTGGCCATCTAGCTCATTAAGACTCCAATCAATGATGACTTTCCTAGTCAAATTCTCCTGAGTCTTCATCAGGGAGAATTAAATGGTCATTCCTCTGTCTTCCTATTCTTCTAAGTATTAATATTTCTGTAGTGACACATTAGTAACATCTAAGGTATTGCTTTTTGCTTGCTCACTATTGTTTTCCCCAAATACAGATTTTCTCTAAAGAACCTTTTGTCTTATCCATTACTTAAACTCTTAACTCACCCTCAAATGCCTTGGAGCTAGTAGAATGGTTAGTATATGTTGAATTGGTTAATTATCAACCAACTAGGCTAGGTTTTGAGTTTCCTTAGTTCAGTCCATTTAAATCTCTAAAATTAAGAAAAGTTCACAAAAGGTAAGAATGGTATGTCTTCTAACCTTCCCCTACTTCAGAAGTCTGTGCCACCCACCTTAGAACTTCTATTTGCTCCCCAATGAACTTAACTCTCGCCAGCAGACAGTCCTGCACATTACACACTGCACACTACTCTTACTCCCACTGCCCACAGCCAGGGTGAGCCTTTTGCTATGCGCATTTACAGCACTTTCACTTTTGCCAGTTTTTATCAACCATAAAATACAAAAGAAACTAAAACATAAAAAACAACTCTTAGCACCAAGGCGGCCAGGAAGACCTGGCCAGCCAAGGATATCAGACCATGCACATCTCATCTGCGCCTCCCTACCCTCAAGCCTCTGAATAAAATGGTTTGACGTAAAAAAATAACAATAATAAATAACAGCTTTAGGCCATGCGTGGAGATGTATGCCTTTAATCCTAGCACTTGGGAGACAGAGGCAGGTTGATCTCTGTGAGTTTGAGGCCAGCCTGGTCTACATAGTGACTTCCAGGTCAGCTGGGATTACAGGGAGACTGTCTCCAAAAAAAAAAAAAAAAAAACCCTTCAAGACCAAATAGCCACATTATTAATGTCCAGCACAGCATATGTCATTGGTGCAGGCAGTAGTGGCACTTTTATCCTGGGGCAATCAACAGTTACCTCATTTGACTAAATGCCCACTCAATGGGAGTAATGTAACATAACCTAATACATATGGTCGCTGTGGCCACAGATCTTGGAGAAAACCCCCAAGACTGTCACATCACTAGACTAATGTGATTTCTTACTATGTGCAAAATATGTATCATTATATTTACAGACAAATATCCCAGTCACCACTCATCAAAGAAGCTCATTTTACACCAGTCAGAGACTCTTATGAAGTACCACAACTGATCACACATGGACATTGTCTATGAATTGCCCCAGGCCTACGTGACACATCTACAATGCAACCTCTACACCTAAGGCTTATGGAATGTAGAACAAGGGTAAAGAAGAGGACACTAATGAATTTTCAGTTCTCAATAATGAAGCTCCCTCATGCAGCAGAGGGCCAGGAACACAAAAGGTCACAAATGGCCAAAGCATAGAAATCAAGAGTCTGCTGAATGATGGTCATTGGACAGGACCCCTTTATTAAACTTCACCCACACAAGGCTCAGGGACCATCTCAGAAGAGGGGGCAGAAAGATTGTAAGAGGCAGGGAGGAGGTGCATGACCATATGGAAACAGAGTCCTGCAAGCTCCTGGGAACCTAATGGTGTCAGCATACACAAGTCTCATGCAAACTCAGGCAGACAATAACCTAGCATAGAACTGGGAAAATGAAGAGCAGACCTCAGTCTTATCTGAAGGAATGTTGGCAACTGATTGCTGCTAGATGAGGAAGAGCTGATCTTCCTAAAACAAGGGACTCTAGGGGCTGGAGAGATGGCTCAGCGGTTAAGAGCACTGATTGCTCTTGCAGAGGACCCGGGTTCGATTCCCAGCACCCATATGGCAGCTACAAACCATCCTTAACTCCAGTTTCAGGGGAATCCGATGCCCACTTCTGACCTCCATGGCACTGCAAGACATGGGTGCACTCACATACATGCAGGCAACACATTCATACACATAAAATTAAAAATAAGTTTTTTAAAAAAACGAAAAACAAGGGACTCTAGAGAGGCTGACTAGACTCACTGGATGGACTTGCACTGGGCAATGGCTGGGGACACTGACAACCCAGTGGGCCTTAACAGGGATGACAGAGTATATGGACTCCAGTGGGGATGGGGGGCTATGGGAAGGTGCCAGTGGGGAACGGAGGTATAAAGATGACTAAGATTGTTCAAGATGCTCTGTATGAAATACACAAAAAAATTCAATAAAAAAATACATATTAAAAAAAAGACCAAAAATAAATAAATAATGGCTTCAATTATTTTGTTAAGAATTAAATCACAGGACTTGAGAGATGGCTGTATGATTAAGAACACATGTTGTTCTTGCAGAGGACCTGGCGTTCAATTCCCAGCACTGACATGGGCCTAAAAACTGTAAGTCCAGTTCCAAGGTATCTAATGCCCTCTTCTGTCCTCTGTAGATATTGTGTACATTGGTACACATACAGAATGCAAGCAAAACACTCACACACATAAAATAAAATTTCTAGTTTCTAAACTGGGAAGCCCAAGTTGCTATGTCTTAAGGAATTTGAGGAAATATTCATGATTCATGACCCCAAAATAAAAATTATGCAGATGTCTGATCTTCACTGAAATGGTCTCGAACTCAACTTCAGTTTTTCCAGCAAGGAAGTATTATTTCAAAGTCTCAGGTACACGGGCAAACAACAGATGCTGTTGAAGCAGAAGAAAAGAATTTTTTTCCTTTGTTCACTTGTCCTTTAAGTAACAAGCACTGCATATTTACTATTCTTGTAAGAGCAAATGTTAGGAACACTAGCAACGACAAACAAAGTTACTGCATAATGAGCTAATCAAGAGGAATCTTCATTTAGGACATGCATAATTTCAAAGTGAAAATAAAGAGAACTAATATAAGATGATTATAAATATGAACTGAACACATGCTATCACCAACAGAACCACAGATATGATCTTTTACATTTTATTTATTTTTATTTTATGTGTATGAGTGTTTTGCCTACATGTATGTAGTGTACCACATGCATGCAATGCCTGTAATGCTTGAAGAGGGCATCAGATCCCTTGGAACTAGAATTATGAAAAGTTACTAGCTGCCACACGAGTGTTGGGAATTGAACCTGGATCCTCTGTAAGAGCAGTCAGTGCTCTTAACCACTCAGCCATCTCTCCAGCCCCTGGATAAAATTCTTAAAAGCTAATTTAAGCATTATGGAGTTGTCTGCATCTACAAAGAAAAGACCAAGGAGAAAATGAACATAGGATGCAATAGGAAGACGACATACTGAGGAATAGCTCAGAGTATGAGTTAATCAGATTTCTACAGTGGAATTCAAAAAGCTGAGGGCACATTTGCTTGCACAGTGCCTATGGCAGAACCACAGTAGAGGCATCCGTGGTTCCTGGGAATGCATACCAAATTCACTTTCCAGCTGCTCAGAAGCAGCTGCTGCTGTTCCTGCCTCACACTTCTGGTAGTCTGTCAGCACCTCTAATCTCGCTCTCACAGACAAGGCTTCTGCTGCACTGCAAGGAAAGAATCTCTCAGCTAGGGGCTGGATGGCATTAGGCTGCCAGCTGGGAGCCTCAGAGCTGCTGGCTGCATGTTGCAGGGTCTATCTGCTACTAAGTCTTTCTTGTTACAAAATAAGCTTAATAAAAAACCCTTGCACAGAAATTTTCTGAAATCATGATATCATTCAATGGAAAACAGTTCACAGATATTTTAAGAGTATGACTATTTCATAAAGTTATGTATATCTTTATGAACACAACTGTAAATGAGAAAAATCTAAAGAAAATGTAAATAAAAATTTCAATAAAGGGATAGATACATCAGGAACTTGAACATACAAAGTCCATGGAATTTTATTGCATACTTTTTTGCAACTGTAAAACATTAAGATTAAAGAGTATTAGAAAACCATTTTAAATGCCTTAAATTGAGATTATTCAATACACTTTTCCAGATTTCTGTACCACAGCTCTGCAGTCTTTAGCAAAGGTCCTAACTAAACATGCCAATTAATTTACACATTCAAATCAATATTTTAATTCCTATTTTAATGCATCTATATATTTATTGTATTATAACCAAATTATTAATTTTGAATGTTTAGTTTTAAACTAAGGGCTAAGGTTATTTCCTATTGCTATTAGTAATAGAGCTCTCTCTTTCTGCCTCTATTCCTATCTCTATCTCTCTCCTTGCCCAAGCTGTCCTTGAACTACCTTCATAGCCAAGGATGACTTAGAACTTCCAAGTCTTCTACTGCCACCTCCCAAGTGCTAGGATTACAGGCATGAGCCACCAGGCAGTTTATGCAGTACTGGGGTCAAACCCAGAGTCTTGAGCATATGAGGTAAGCACTCAACCAACCGAGTTATAGCTCCAGCCCTAGTAGTAACTTTTTAAAAGTACCTTGATCTTTGCGTTTCTAAAATTTTTCCCAGTCCATTTATTGATCTGAAATAAGTGAAAAAGAAAAGGTTAAAAAAGTAAATGATAATTTTTTAAAAGTACATAACAATCATAAAACAGAAAATAGGCAAACACGACAACTGGAAGTAATAAAAAATTAAAAATGGGAAAACAAAACTTGCATTTTTCTATGGTTTAGTAATTCTTTCTCTTCAAACCACAAATCTGGTGTACTATACTCATGTATTTAAGAAAACTTGATATGCAAAAATCTATCCAAAAACTGATTAGGCATGACTGTGATTTTTAAAAAGAGCCTTTACTTTAGAAAAAAGGTGAGGAAATGGCACAGTGGAGAGTGCTTGCCTAGCATGTACAAGGCTTTGTACATGTGCAAGGCTTGACCCCAGCATTGCCAAAAAGAAAAGAAAAAAAGATGATTCATAAATAGCCCGCCATTCTAACGTTCTTAAAATGTGCACTCCAAACTTTTGAGTGACAGCAATTTTAACACAGCACACTGCACAAATGGTGACACAGAACACTGAAATAAGGACAATGGTTCCTTTTGCATGGCACACACATACACACAAAAACTTAATTCCTAACACTGAGCACTTCATCTATTTATCTCTGTAACATCAGCTCTTTTGCTTTCACTGCTACTGCTATGTGCCCAGGATATGCGCTACTTGCTCAGCCTGTTCTCATGGGTAAGCTTTCCCATGTACAGTGATTCTCAAGGAAGTCTCACTCTTTGCACTACTTAACATGATTCTTAATCTCCTCTTCTGAATACACTCTTAAGAAAAAAAATCTAAATTGTAGTAAAGCTAACAAAACACTTACTAAGTGGCAGCCATGATGCAAAGTTCACTAAGAACATCTCCTATGTCTCATGTAATACTCAAAGCAAACTTGTAAGATAGGTATTACTCATTTTGCAGATGAGGTTTGAGAAGCTTAAATAAACCCCCTAAGAACAGTAAGAAACAGACCAAGGATTACAACTTGAGCAGATTCCAAGGTCCATATTCCTAAACACTATGCAACATTACCTGCCCTCTACATGAAACATTACTTTAAGGATTTTACTATTAAAATAAGACCAAATATACAGAAACAGTGTGAGTTTCTTTCTCTTACAATCATAATCACTGCAAACAACCTCTTAATGAATGATATATTTTTATTCAGTTTCATAACATATATGAAGCAGTAGTACTACAGTCAAAACATGAGGTCAGCAGGAGTTATATGTATTAAATATGCTAATGTCATTCATGCAGAAAATGGCCAATAATACAAGTCATTGAATGTACCTCTGTATGTGGCATTTTCTGGTTTAGGCCTTATAAAATGATTCAGAAGATCCTGGACTCTAACCTCATTTGTAGAGTCCATCTTTGGTTTCAAAAAGAATGGAAGTCTCTAGAAGAGTCAGCAAAATGACTGCTTGATCACTGACTAATAATGTAACTTGAGCATCATTCACCTTATACTATACTGACCAGCCTTCCCAAGGACAATGAAGACTTAAAGGAGGACAAGGCAGAGTTGACAGAGTCAAAGTAAGTTAACACCATTTCAGCAAGGAAGACTGTTCAGTAAGAAATGGAAAAGGAAGAAAATGGGCTCCATAGGTGAAGCTCCTGGCAGGGAATGGATTCAGAAATTGGCAAAGTAAGAAAACATTATGAGCAAAGTTGGAACATGCAAGACACATTCCTAAGAAGGTAAATTAATGGTTTTAGGGAGCTTGATGTTAGGAAAGGCTCAAAGAGCACACTTTGAAATGGACTCCAGATTACCAGCCTATGAATTCTGAAGTATGCTCTGCAAGTGAGCCATGGGGAATAATTTTATATATTTCTATTTACTTAAGAGTCAACCAACAGCATATGTGATTCCTTAATGGTTCTTGAAGCAAGCCAACCTTGAACTTTATTCTCTACAGGACAAGTCATGGTAAAAATATTTTATATACTGAATAGATTTGAAGGTACTTAACACACAACATTTTGTAACTAATGGTTGTACATTTTTTCAAGAAATAATTTAGGTTTTTAGTTGACATATAAAAACATAAAAATTGTTCATATTGATGGGGTACCATGTGATATTTAAATATACAGACTGCGTAACACTTAAACATACCTATCTCCTTAAACATTTATCATCTCTTTATGGTGGAAACATTGAAAATTCTTTCTTCTGGCTTTCTGAAATATACAATCACAAGTACTATATATTGTACCTAATAGTTGTTCTTAAGTTGTTTAACTCCTCTTCTGAAACCAAGTCTGTTTTATTGATGAGAATGATATCTGCCAAAGCAACTTGCCTAAAACAGTAAACAAACATCAGATGTCAAAAGAAGAACGCTAAGAAATCAAAAATAAATCCAGAAACAACTTAGTTAAATCAATGTATTAGCTAAGAGCTAGCTTAGGTTCTGTAGTTGAGATTCAGTTTCCTCCTGATCTACTTATTCCTCAGACAGTATAGAGGAAATGCGTGCATCAATATAGGAAAGCTAGATTTCATGACACAGTCTTCACCTAAAAAGTATTCATTGCTGACCCTATAAAGATAAGTCTTAAGAGTTGACTATTAGAAAGATGATTTTCAATACAGGATTTCTTTGTAAAGAATAAAATTCAGATACCCACTATCCCAGGAATAATGATAGTCTATTTGATAAAAAATATAATATTTCCATATTTTCAAAAGAAATACAGAGAAATTCACTTAGTATTAGTTTTATTTTGTTTTTAAAAACTACACCTCAATATGTCGGAATCTTGTATAAATATCTTCTTCACTATAAATATATATTATCACTGTAAAACAGATACATAGAAATTCCAGTTAAAGAATCCAGCTGGCAAAAGTGTTACATAACAAAACAAATTATTATAACTCAAAGTTAAATTTTCCTCAATTCTTCAGGAAATTCTCATCACTGGACTACTTGTTTCTAATCCTGGTCTTATGATATAAATCAGAGAACACAGAGAAATTCTTAAAAGCTGACTTTAATTCACCAAAAATGCAAATTTCAACAGAAAAGTTGTAATCCAACTGTTTTTAAAGTAAATTTTATGTGCATAAAAACACTCTCTTTACAGTTAGTCTTTAAATTTGGAGGTATTCAATGTTTAATCTTAAGATTTTTACAATAGTCTGATATTTTCAATTTCATGTATATATTTTTTCTATAATAAAAATTTTCAAGAGAAACAAGTTTCAATAATTTGAAACTTCATTCTAATTTGAATCACAATTATACAGTAAAAATAATGTTTAGGAAGGACTACAAAACAACTCAATTATCACACTCTACGATGAGGATTTAATTGCTTCTTGTAGTCTTTATTCCTATGCTGGGATCATCTGTACCAAATCCCAGGGGCCTCACCCTTAAACCCAGCAGCATACTTAATGATTGTCATCTATTCTAAACCTTTATTCCATTAGCAAGAATATGCTTAGAATAGGGAAACTAATTTAGTTATAAGTCTAAAGACAAAACAACTAGGAACATAAAGATACTTTAATAAAAACTGTTTTAAGTGCTAAGTTACAAGCATTTCAGCATTTGTTCCTCTATACTGAATGACAATGGGGCAGTTGTTTTTAACATTTTTTAATTGAGCTTTTTAAATTTCATATATTTCCCACTCAAACCCAGATGCCCTACCCATCCATGCTTACCCCATCCCCCCACCAAACCCCAGGTTTCCTAGCCCTAGATTCACTCATCTCCACTGATTTTTCTCCCATCCGGCGCCTCTCCCTCCTCCCCCCACTCCCTAGTCACAGCACCCCCATTATCCCCACCCTCCTCCCAATACCTCCTGACTCCCGCCATCTTTCCTCTCCTGACTTCCCTCCCTCCCTCACACCATGGTCCCTTGCATGTCCCTCCCTCCTCTCCTCCCTGCCGATTACTCCTACTTTTTCCCCCTCCCTCAGGTAACATCTGTTCCCTACTATCCCCTTCAGGTTGTTTCTTTTCCTTTACCTCCATGTATCCTTTCCCTTTTCCTAGCTCCTGGTGTTACATCAGAATTTATATACTCACATATAAGGGACTGGTACTACAATCCAAATGAGGGAGAACAGAGTATCGTTTGCTTTTCTGCATTTGTGTTACTTCACTTAGAATAACACTGTCTAGCTCCATCCATATACCTGCAAATTTCATAATTTCATCTTTTCTTACTGCTGAGTAGAACTCCATTGAGTAGATGTCCCACATTTTCATTAACCATTTGTCAGTTCAGGGACATTTACGTTGTTTCCATATCTTAGTTATTATAAAGAGCAGCAACATACATGGATGTACAAGTATCTCTACAGTACAATGAGTCCTTTGGGTATATGCCAAAGAGTGGTATCAGTGGATCATATGGCGAGTT
Organism: Nannospalax galili; assembly: GCF_000622305.1. NCBI lineage: Eukaryota > Metazoa > Chordata > Mammalia > Rodentia > Spalacidae > Nannospalax > Nannospalax galili. The sequence goes on from NW_008358944.1 coordinate 82,611, forward strand.
CATTTTAAGTTTTTTGAGTGTTCTCCACACTGCTTTCCAGTCTGCATTTCTCTAATTACTAAGGATGTTGAGCACTTTTTAAGGTCCCTCTTAGCCATTTTTATTTCTTTGAGAACTTTCTGTTTAGGTCTATCCCCCATATTTTTATTGGGTCATTTATTTTCCTCTTTCTTTTTTTTTTTTTTATGAATTCTTTATATATTCTGGATATTAGTCCTCCGTTGGATATGTAGCTGGTGAAGATTTTCTCCCACTCCAGTGGGTTTCCTCTTCCCTTCTTCGGTTGTTTCTTTCGCTGTACAGAAACTTTGTAATTTAATGAGGTCCAATTTACTGATTGTTGACCTTAGCACTTGAGCAGCTGGTGTCTGATTTAGAAAGTCCTTTCCTATATCTTGGAGGGTGCTGCCTGTTTTCTTCTAGCAGTTTCTGAGTTTCAGGTTTTATATTGAGGTCTTTGATTCATTTGGAGCTGATTTTTGTGCAGGGTGAAAGATAAAGGTCAAGTTTCATTTTTCTGCAGGTGAAAAGTTTCATTTTTCTGTAGGTGGAGATCCAATTTTGCCAGCACCATTTGTTGAAGATGCTATCTTTCCTCCATTGTGTGTTCTCCGCACCTTTGTCAAATATCAGGTGGCTGAAATTATATGAACTCATGTTTGGGTCTTCTAGTGTGTTCCATTGATCTACATGTCTATTTTTGTGCCAGTGCCATGCTGTTTTTATGACTCTGTTTATAGCTCTATCCCCCCAGCATTGTTCTTTTTGCCCAAGATGTTTTGGCTATCTGGAGTCTTTTGTGATTCCATATGAACTTTAGAATGCTTTTGTCAAACTCTGTGAAGAATGTTGTGGGTATTTTGATTGGGACTGTACTGAATCTATAAATTGCTTTTGGTAAGATGGTCATTTTCACAATATTGATTCTACCAATCCATGAGCATGGTAGGTCTTTCCATCTCCTAGTGTCTTTGATCCAGCCTCTAATGAGGCAGTTTTTAAGGGAACAAATTTACTATTTCTATCTTCAATTTCAAAGAAATTATATGAAAATAAAATATTTTTAAATGTTAAGATTTCCTCAGGTCCCGGGCGTGGTGATGCACGCCTTTAATCCCAGTGCTTGGGAGGCAGAGGCAGGCAGATCTTTGTGAGTTCGAGGTCAGCCTGCTCTACATAGTGAGTTCCAGGACAGCTGGGGCTACAGGGAGACCCTGTCTCAAAGAGACAAAAAAATATTTCCTCAGGTCATCAAATGAAAGAAGTCTTATCCCAAGCATTTATTTTAGCTCACAATATATATGGGGTTAAATGCTATTATTAGACCATGATAAAAAGATAGCAATAATTCATGGGGAAAAAAGGAAATAAATTTGCCTTAACTAAGTTTATATTTTTAGTCTGTCTTATGATTTCACATCAATGACCTTCTTCTCCTAACTGGTCAACAAGCAACGTAAGCTTTAAATATGACTTACCTAGTAGCTTCATTGATAAAGCCATCAGGTTTGTCTTCTGTTAAATGCTGTACAAAACAAATTTTTTTAAAGTTACTGCACTATAATACACTTTGCATTTGAACTGAATTTTATAAATTATTGTTTTACACATTAACTCATTTAGGTTTTTTAACAATTATGAGAAATAACTATTCTTGGTTTATAAAAGAACCCAAATCAAATGCCCATATCATCACAGAATAATGTATATTTGCATACTATCACCAAATTTGTTTTTTTGTTTTTTTGTTTTGAGCAGGGTCTCACCCTGTAACCCTGGCTGGCCAGTTATGCAGACCAAGCTGTCCTTGAACTCACAGAGATCCATCTGCCTCTGTTTCCTGAGTGCTGGGATTAAAGGAGTACATGACCACACCAGGCTCAGATTATTTATTGTAACTAAAAACATGCTTAATAGAAGTAAATTGAACACTACTTAAAAACTTTGGAGTGTCTTTTATGTTATGTAAAAGCAGTCTTATATACAATGCTACTTAGTGCTAATAATTACATAAGAGAGTATATAGAAGGATCATCTAAAAATAACATTATATTTTGTCAAATGTAGTTTCACAATTCATTGGGAGGTGATCATTAAGGCATTTGCCTAGCTTAGAACTTAAGGACAAGGTGATGATAGTTATATTAAATAAACTTGGTTAAGACTCTAGAGGGAAACTCTTTTTTCCCTTCTAAAGATTTTCCAAATACTGTTTAGGGTGAAACAGAATTAATGAGAACTAAAACCACAGCAGTAACATACTCGTCTTCATTTTGGATACTATCCTATACATTCCAAGTGCAGGCCCAATCTCCAATTATGGAATTCAGGGAACATGGAGTATATTGTATCACAAATATTCCATGCCAAAAGACCAAGTTTAAACCTACTTTTTCATAATTATTCTTTGCTTCTGACTGTAAAAAATCCTATTATGATATACTCTGCCTCTGGAGAGTAAAGCTATCAACAGACCCTGGAACAAAGCCAGCTCACAGGCCCAACAAACAGTCTTTGGATGAACTAGAGTTAATACTCCTATTTGTTGACATAGATACATAAATGTAGTTATTTGAAAAATGATATATAATATGTAGCAACAAATTCCTTTCCAGTGAGCAGTAAATATACTTAAACAATACAATGTTATCAAGGCATTTGCCTCTTGATGATCCTGTAATATAAAACATTCTTTTAAAACGGAAGTATTTTTCAAGACACTGCATCAGAAGCTTCATTTGTACACATATCAATTGGGTTATCTGGTTGAGAGTGTATAACATAAAAAAGACACTATAAAAGAATTAGATATTTGTTTTTAAAAACAAATGGCATTTTAAAAACAAAATGGCATTTTCACAAAGTACCTTACAATGTTTTGAATGATTTACTTCTCCAAAAGATTAGAAATTTTCACTCACAGTTAAATGAGAAATAGACTAATATTTGACTACCTCCAGACAGACAAGAAAGATTAAATATAACTTAAAATCTCCTGAAATAAAAGTCTACCTATATATATAACTTGATTACAAATATATGAATTAAAGAAAAAAAAAAGACAAATGTCCTGCCCTGTGCACATATGAAAGCTATCTAAACATAAAAAATGTGTACTAGGGGCTAGAGAGATGGCTCAGCAGTTAAGAACACCGGTTGTTCTTGCATAAGACCCAGGTTCGAATCCCAGCATCCACATGGCAGCTAACAACTGTCCATAACTCCAGTCCCAGGGAATCCGACAGCCTCTTCTGACCTCCGCAGGCATTGCACAACATGGGTGCACTTACCTACATGCAGGCAATACATGCATATACACAAAATAAAAATAATAAAAAAAAATTTTTAATGTTTACTAACACTAAATTTTCTGGATATCAGCCCTACATTTCCCTCATGAAATTCCTACCTTCCCAAGTCAAGCTTAGCAAAAAGAATTAATCCTGTGCTTGCTATTCAAAAGAACATTCGCTGATATTTGGTAACAAGTCAGATGACTTCCATTTTTTTTAAAAAAAGATTATTTATTATTTTTATTTTCTGTGTGTTTTGCCTGAATATATGTATTGCACTGCATGCGAAGAGGCCATCAGATCCCCTACAACTGGAGTTACAGTTATTTTTTTCCTTTTTTTTTGTCTTTTTGAGACAGGGTCTCCCTATAGCCCCAGCTGGCCTTGAACTCACAGAGCTCCACCTGCCTCTGCAGGGATTAAAGGCATGTACCACCACACCTGGCCCTGAAGTTATAGTTATAAGCAGCTTATGTAAGGGAACTGAACCTGGATCTTTTGTAAGAACTACAGTAAGTGCTCTTAACTGCTGGGCCATCTCTCCAGCCCTGGAGAACTCCCTTTTTGTTTTGGTTTTGTTTTTTACTATTTTATTTACTATTTTTATTTTTTGTGTACGAGTGTATTGCCTGCATGCATGTGAGTGCACCTGTGTCCTGCAATGCTGCAGAGGTCAGAAGAGGGCTTTAGATTCCCCTGGAACTGGAACTAAGGACAGTTCATAGCTGCCATGTGGGTGCTGGGAATCGAACCTGGGTCCTCTGCAAGAACACTCAGTGCTCTTAACCACTGAGCAATCTCTCTAGCCCCTGGAGAACTCCATTTATAAATAAAAGCAAAAATTCAAATTTATCTGTATAGGCACATGAAAAAAAGATTTTTTTAATTTTTTGAGAGGAAAAAAAAAAAAAACCCAAAAAACAAAATGAGAAATCCACATCTCCAAAAGATTCTTCATCTTTGCTTAGAGACTGTAGCTTTTGCATATGTCAAAAAGGGAGTAATAATTTTGGTATTAACAAACCCAACAATCCAACATATTCAAAAGGTAAAAGTTCAAATTCCCATGTGGCCTACCACAACAAACAAAAAAAGAGAGATGAGATATTGGCCAGAGCACACAAGTTTCAGTTTCTAAGGAGGAATAAGTTCTGAAAAGCTATTATAGCATGGTGATTATAATTAAAAGACTACTGGATGGAATATTTGAAACTTGTTGACTAAGCTTAGATCTCACCCCACATACTAGCAAAAAGTAGTAACTATGTGAGTGGATGGATAACGCTTATGCTTGTTACACAATGTTTTCACAACATATGTACAGATCAACATACAAAATTCTATACCTTAATTATACACAATTTTTACTTGTGAGTTATATCACAATAAAGCTGGGGGGACAAAAAATTCTTTGAAATAAATTACTATTATAGACACAACTTCAAGAAAGGCTACAAGGGGTTCTTTTTGCAGAAATGAAGAAAAAAATCTTGATCAAACAAAGAAAATAAATCAAAACTATCTTAAAATTCATTACCTAAGAAAGAACTGTGTGACCAAACAGAAATAAATCTAGTGACAAAGATGTCAGCTAAGAGACAAAGAAGAAGAAACAGCAATTCCTTTCAAGTGGATTGGTTATAGATCTAACACGGTATCTGCTTTAAAAAAAAATTACCACATAATGTCAGTCTATTTATTTTTCTGGCTTTTCCAAGCCAAACTGTTTTCTGACTGAATTGTTTCAACAGCTTGTGCAATACAACAGAAGAACCAAAAAGGAACCTCTTACTTGACCTTTTATGTGTAAACTTCATTCACTGATTCTATTGCATTAAATGCTGTCACATTTGTAGAAGTGAAAAGAACAATGTCAGTAGTCTAGATGTCAAGCCTTGAGAATAGAGAGCTGTCATTTCAAGTTGTCCAATTCTTTGCCCATGATTAAAAAATGAATATTTCAGATCAATGGGTGACAATCCCATTAGAGTGATAGCCTATGATATCAATTACCACTTCAGTTTCAATTTGGCTGGCTGGCCACAGGGTACCATTTCTCAGCTTTACTTGTGATGGGCTGGTTCTGTGAAGCATGACACCCTTAAATTGCTGCCCATTATCCAACTGTCATTACTTGTACTGCCTCAGAATTCTCTGAATCACAAGCAGCTACTGAGGTCAAGCTTTGCAACCAGAGGTATTGGACAAGTTGGCAAATTCTTTATATAAAGGCAAAGTTATTTATCTGATATCTGACTTTGAAAATCTAAAGTTTCCATTATCCTGACAGTATGTCAGTTTTGTGTAGGTATATTGATTTAATAATTTAAGAGGTTTTATCAAGGTGGCAGGGGGTTAAACGTATACTGTGTTTGCATTATTCAGAATGTTGCTTTATTTTTGGTCTCTATCATGCCAATAAAATAGTCTACTTAACTCCTCTCTGTATTTCACTATGCATAAAAAATTATTTCTATAAGCATAAAACACATAGCATTTAGCTTTGGATATGGCATGTTAAGTCCCTGAAAAAAAGCAAACGAAATGTCCTAGCTGCTGTCTATCTCTTAAGTATCCCAAGTCTGCTAATATGCCAAATGAGTCGAGCAGATACATTAAACAGGCCTATAATAAATGTTCAAAATTAAGAACTTCCAGTTTCCTGATGGATTTTTGTTTTTTGCTATCTCCATTCACATTTTTGCTTGAAATATGCTTTCAAAACAGTCATTAAGATGACTTCTGAAAAGCCCACACCTACACGTGGGTATATACTGTCCTTTTCCTAAGTTAATCTGTCTCTCTTTCTGAATGCCTGTAATTAAACCTATGTTAAAATAATAAACTCCAACTTTGCTTTAAAGAGCAACCCATTAAGCGAAGTGTGGCAACCCACACCTATACCAGCTATTGGAAGGAGGATCATGAATTTGAGAGCAGCCTGGACTACATTTCAAATTCAAGGACTACACAGGCTAAACAATGAGACCTTCAAACAAACACGTGCGTGCACGTGCATGCACACACACACACACACACACACACACACAAACACACATAGCCATTAGAAATTTTCTAAATAAAGCTATAGCATTTAAAACCTTTCTTTTATTCCTAATCTATTCATAAATTTAGACTGTAAACTTTTAATAAGGAATTATATTTCAAATTTCTCAAATTAAGGAACTGAGGGAAGGGAGTAAAAGGCCCAGTAAAGGAGTTTTGGTAGCCATTTGGACAAACCTGATACATCTTCCTAGAATATAATTTCATTGAAGATTTGGAAGAAAAAACAATTTAAAACTTAAGTTTAAATACATCAGGGGTAAAATACAAAACTAACTTTTAAACACTGATTTTAAACTAAGAAGTTATTACTTTGATCCCTATCTATGCAGATCTGCAGGAGGGGTAGTGCTAGGGAAAACCAATTCATTCTCTGATTCCTTTAGCAATATTTGTTTATTTATTTATTTATTTAGGTCTTTTTGAGACAGGGTCTCCCTGTAGCCCCAGGTGGCCTGGAAGTCACTTTGTAGACCAGACTGGCCTTAAACACACAGAGATTTGCCTGCCTCTGCCTCCCAAGTGCTGGGATTAAAGGCGTGTGCCACCACCCCCAGCTGCAATATTTATTTTTTAAAGAATTTTCTTGTTTCACATAAAAGGTTGAGAAAAATTGTTTCATTTTATGCAATAACTTTTAAAGGATCTCAGCACATTTTATAATTGAGGCCACTAACAGTATTTAAGGACCTTGGTTTGCAGTTAGCAAAAGCATTCAGAGCAGGGGATAATGGCGCGTCTTTCCTCACCAACCCTATGTATAAAATTTTGGTATTCTCAAGATCAAATGAATCAGTATTTTATTTGTTTACTTCACTTTTTAAAAATTTAATAACCACATGATTAGAAGAATTTCATCACAGGTTTAACATATTCAATAACAATTTCCAGAGCAAAGATACATCTCTTTCAAAAGTAGCTATAAATTTCTAGGTTCACCGTTGAAGTAATACTGTTATACATTATTGAACTCAGTATAAACCCTGTAAGACATAAAATTGAATGAGATTTTAGCATTTAAAAAAGATCTCCATTTCATTTTAAAATATATTGCTTCCTACAGAAAGACTCATTTTTCATGCTACTAACACTTAGATGTTTGCACAAGGGTCTCTAATCTCTATGTATCTGATTATTACTAGTCAATCAGTTACACTCAGAGCCTTGGCACCTGAGTATGAATATAAAGTCATCAGGTAGATTTCAATGGTAATGTTTATCACCTCTACTAATTAACATTAAGTAAATTTTTATGCTTCCTGCTCAAATATAACTCATTTTTTAAATTTGTTGATGTTTTTTGTGTGTATATCATACACAACATCCCAAGCTTATTCATCTATATACCCACTTCCCAAATGGCATCCTCCCATAGCCTCCCCTCCCCCAATGGAACCCATATACTGTCATCCCCGTTACTGTCCACTGTGTTGTCAGTGCCCCCAGCTGTTCCCCCATGCTTGTCCATCTACTGAATCCAGTCAGCCTATCTAGAGATCCTTGTTTTAGGAAGATTGGCTGTTCCTCATCTAGGAATAATCACTTGTCAATATTCCTTTAGGTAAGATTGGGGCCTGCTGTTCATTTTCCCAGTTCTATGCTGGGTTACTCTCTGGGAGTCTCTTGGGCCACCCTGGCCAACAACTCAAAGGAAGGTATCTCCTGTCTGGCATTGTTTCTTGTTATGTATCTTTTAGCTATACATATGGACGCTTAAAAAATTATATTGACTCCTTTAATTTTTGGTTATACTTTCCTTTTGGGTGTTTAAGACCCTACAGTTGGTCCAGGTAAATCAATTATTTTTACTCTTTAAGTTAAGGTTGTTTGAGGATCTGTTCCTCAGGGGGTCACATGGGCTTGAGAGGAGCCCCTGGCTCCTTTTTTTTACCAGTTCCATCTACGTGAAGATAAGTCAAAGGTCCTGCTCAACCGTGGCTGGCTTCACTTGTAAGCATGGAGGAAATGTTCCCTCTGGGTTGACCCTCCTCTTTGTAGACTGGACACAGGTTGAAGTCCATTAAGTGGGGTCTCCATGGCCTCCTTGATCAAGAGAACAGGTGATTCACCACAGTTACAGGACATTTTGAGAGATGCTCATAGTCCCCTGGAACTTAGTTGACCTAGGAGGGCAAGGAGCAAAAACTGTCCTTTATGTCTCTCTGACCAAATTAGTATAGGCCTCAAAGTATGGCTGTTAAACATCCAAGAAGGTTAGTTCCACCAGTCTGGTACTTTATAGTCTATGTGTTATGCCTGTATGTAGGTAAGTGCACCCTTGTCCTGCAGTGTCCGTGGAGGGCAGAAGAGGCTGTCGGATCCCCTGGAACTGAAGCTAAGGACAGTTGTTAGCTGCCATGTGGGTGCTGGGATTCGAACCCAGGTCTTCTGCAAGAACAGTCAGTGTTCTTAACTGTTGAGCCATCTCTCCAGCCCCCAGTCTGGTACTTTTAATTACCATGTGCCATGTAGATAAAGCTTGGGCAAAGACCAAACATTCTCAGATAAACCTTGCCTAGACAGATATAATCTTTGATCTAGTTGTATGTATAGTTTGTCAGTAGGTTGTTGGCCTAATATGGTTCCCTCTGGTTTTTTAAAACTAGCTAAGCATTATTTATCTCTCACATTGTCTAACCCTTCCACCATGGTTTCCTCATTTAAGGTGCCCCTATTTTTCCCATTTCTCCCTTAATAATACCCTTCTCCTATGGTCCCACCTCTCTAGAGCTCCTTTCCCATTATTCCCTAGGTTTCTTGTATAACTTTCCATCCCCCCTCCCCTTAAAATAACCCCATTTTTATCCATATCTCCCGTATTAACACCTGTTTCCTACTGTTCTTCTCTTTTAGATTCTTTCTTTTCCTTTACCTCTCTGGTTCCTTTTCATTGTCCTGGTGTCTGGATACTCACTTACCAGGATTTGGTGCTAGGATTCACACATCAGGGAGAACATATGTCGTCTTTTTTTGTTTTTTTTTCTGAGTCTGTGTTACTTCACTTAGTATAACAGTTTCTAGTTCCATCCATTTACCTGCAAATTTCATGATTTCATCTTTCTTTACTGCTGAGTAAAACTGTATCGTATAAATGAAACACATTTTCATTATCCACTCATCAGTTGAGGGACACTTAGGTTGCTTCTGTCTCTTAGCTATTGTGAAAAGAGCAGCAACAAACATGGATGTACAAGTGTCTCTGCAATAGGATGAGTTCTTTGGGTATATGCCAAGGGGTGGTATAACTGGGTCAAATGGTAGGTTCATCTGTAGTTTTTAAAGAGTTCCCCACACTGCTTTCCATAGGGGTTGAAAAAGTTTGCAGTCCTACCAGCAGTGGATGAGGGTTCCCCTTTCCCCACATCCTCTCCAACATTTGATATCATTTGTTCTCTTGATGTTAGCCAGTCTGACTGGGGTAAGATGAAATCTTAAAGTGGTTTTAATTTGCATTTCCCTAATTACTAGTGATGTTGAACACCTTTAAAGATGCTTCTTAGCCATCTTTATTTCTTCTTTTGAGAACTCTCTGTTCAGCTCCTTAGCCCCCCTTTTAATTGGGTTACCTCCTTTCTTGATTTTTTTGTTTTTTGAGTTTGTTATATATTCTGGATGTTAAACCTCTCTCAGATGTGCCACTGGTGAAGATTTTCTCCCATTCTTTGGGTTTTCTCTAATGAAGCTGTATTTTTAAAAAAACTCATTTCTAGCTTGTGTTTGGTAATAGTTTATCACAAAAAATAAAATCTTATATATTTTATTAAGCTGAATTTCATCAAACAGAAAAAAAATAGTACTGGATTCTAGAGAGGGGCAATACACACCCAAACTTTATCATGACCCCATGACTTTGTTCTAAAATAGTAACTCCAATTTTTCTCACAACACCAAACCAGACTAAAAGAAATAGTTAATTTAAAAGCAAAATAATATAAACACAAATGAATTGCATCTACTACTTGGATTATTTTGAAAAAAGATTTTTGTTAAGAAAAAAATTAACAGAAACAGAGAGAATGATACAATCAACTCTACATTCTGACCTTAACTAAAATCAGCAAGTCACATTTGTTCAACTTACTTTTAATCCGTATTTTGAATCTACAACAGTTATGATACCTGCAAAAGAATACGCAGCTTAGTCACTTAAAATTTTATCAGTATTTTACATAATAATACATAAATAATTGATTAGCATTATACAACTATACTTGAGAAGGAAGAGTAAACATCTTTCAGTTCATAAATGCTATTCATAAAGTATTTTTTCCTTATCAATGTGGTAATTTAACTAATTTCAGGAATCATTGAATATATTTCAAATATATACTGAATGTCTAGCTCTTTCTAAACAGCAAATTTATGAAATAAATTTTAAGATCATGAAAATAAAATTTCTTTTATGTTTAAAGTTTAGTCCAAATTAAAATATATTTCCTAAGAATGAAATGTGGCAAATTATACAAAACAGGTTATATTTATTTTCACATAATAAAAATCAGATTTTCTAAAATATTTAAAATACCGTTTACAGATCTAAGACATCTTAGTATACCTTACTCCTAATCTCTGTTACTAAACCTAGCTCACAAAACTGTTTTATATAGCAAGCACTGCTGAGCATGGTGGCACACATCTTTGGTCTCAGCACCTGGGAGGCAGAGGCAGGTGGATCTCCATGAGTTCAAGGCCAGCCTGGTCTATATAGTGAGTTCTAGGCCAGCTGGAGCTACAGGGAGACTCTGTCTCAAAAAGACCAAAAAGGAAAAAGGTGAAATGGCTGATCAATTACTTTAGCAACTTTGAAATATATACCAAATAATTTTTGAAAGTATAACAGCATAATTTAATGGCGTCTATGGAATTCGATTAGCTGCATGTGATATATATTACTACCCAATGAAGTCCAACTCTGCTGTATATTCTATGGTTTAAGGAAATGTAAGAAAGGGGAAAGAGATGGTAAAAGGAACAGGGATACAGATGCCTCACTAAGGAAGCGACATAAAGCTTATAAATTTATACAAATTGAAAAAATGATTAAATAAAGAGTATGTATATGTGTGTGCATATTTAATTCTTCAAGGAAAAATGAGCGCAAAAATATGGTCCTTACATTGCCTTGACTAAAATATAAGCCTCAAACACACTAAGTGCATAACAACAGAGGTCATAGGAAATCTACATTACATTTTAAAAGGAAAGCCTGAGTGGAAGTTCTGAACTAGAGCTGAGAGTTTGGACTTGATACTCTAGTTCTATCACTGTCTAAGGCTTGAGTATCCCTGTGAACAAAAAATGAATTCATCATAATTACTAAGCAACATTGAAAATAATGATGTAAAGAATTAAAACTGCAATATAAACAAAACAAGCTTAAACATAAAAATAAATTTTACTTAAAAAAAATTATTAACTTACCATCAAGATAAATATCACTGCCTAATTCTGCATCAACCCAAAATATAGAAGCCACAGCACCTGAAAATACATAACATGACATATTCAAATAAAAATACCTCTTCAAATTGTAAAACATGACTTTAATCTGTCTTAATTTGCACCAATGGAATTCGTGATGAACACATCACAAATTAAACCTGTACTCCCAATTTTTCGTGGAAATTACAGAGATAGAAGTTTTTATTTATAACCATTTCTACTGCTCTCCCTATTTCTAAGAAAAAAGTTAACACTTACAAATCAAGCAGCATGCTTCTACCAATGCCAAAACAATTTGCCAATTGATATTGTGAAACAATATGGACACAATAGCTGAGTACATACAGGACTTATTTTTTCTCATTTCCTAAACATGATAATCATACAATTCACACAAAAAAATGAATCATTATTCCCAAGGGCAAACAAAGCATAAATTAATTCTAAAAATTAATTGCCCCAAATAAATTAACTTGTAATTTATAGAAGAAAAAGAGCAAGAAATAAAATGATAAATTCTCTGGTATAATTAATTAATCCTCAGATATTTATTTAGTATTGGACATAAAACTTGGATCTGAAGAAAAATTATTTATAAGAAAGAAACTGAAACTTATTTTTGACAGGAACTGGTTTAACACCAAACCACATGTCCTGATTAGTGTCCCACAACACAAGAAAAAGAAAACTGACAGCAAGGAAAGTATTTGATTTTTCAAAGCCTCACCATTCCAGTTAGTGATGGTGCTGTCTAAAAGAATGAACGTAGGAGAAAACAAGGATATCTGAACTCATTCCACTGTCTAAAGCCGTCTACCTACCCTGACAAGATGTGGTCCCCCAAGCATCACTGTGTGTCAACAGTGAAATACCTGTCAGCTGTTTACAGTGATTACTCATGCAAGATATAGCAAGGGCCACAAGATCTAATGGTTTCCTGATACCTATTGATTTTTTCCCAAAGATTTAATAGTTTTCCAATTTGACTGAAATAGGATTTGTGAGTAACAGGAGCAGAATCAATGTCTGTCCTTTTCAAGGAAATTACTTTACCATGACAATTATTTAGCTTAGAACTAGAGAATGTCAGTCTCCTAAGCAAGAACCAGCTGAATTTCCAATAAGAATTTTTTTTTCACTTTCTTGGCTAAAAACATGATTTTAATTAATAAAGGAGAAAAATAAAATTTACTGCGTCATGACACTAAACAATAAGTCAAAAGAGAGTGCTAACTTTTTCACTCAGCCAAATACCTAAAATTATACAATTTCATAACTTTAAAAAAATAACTGATTGCTATTCAAATAAATAGCTTTTAGGTCTTACCACTAACATTTGCTTATTACTAAACCAAATTTTAAATTGTATTAGAGCTTTTATTCTAAATGATGTTACACTTGATATTACCCTTACAGGCTACACACACACACACACACACACACACACACACACACACACACACACACCACACACACACACACACACACACACACACTCGCCTCTTTGCCCCTCCTTTACACTCTTTTGAAGCTCTCTTTTTAAAATAATATTTTTATTTCAAGCTCTCTTTTCAGTCTAATTACCTATATTTCCATTTTTTTGTGCCCTTGCATTTCTTCACCTTCTCTCCTACACACACACACACACTTTAAACAAAACAAAACAAAACAAAGCAAAATAGGAATAGTAAAGATGAAAGATGAAACAGGTGCTTCTTCTTCCCAGTGAATATCAGATACTGTCTGAAGATATTTGGGTTGCACTAGGGATATGCTCTTGGTTTCTAAGTAGGCAGAAGCCAGGAATGCTATTAAATACCGTAAAATGCCAAGATAGTTCCTCTTTCCAGCAGAAAATCATCCAACCCAAAATGTCATTTGTATCAAGGCTGAGAAACTCTAAACTACATTACAGACTATCCCATCTTCAAAATCTAATAAAATAAAAATTTTTTAATTTAAATGTCAAAATTTTAGCATCAGAACAATGATAAAAAAGATGACTCTCCTTCCATAAATTTAGAACGGTAATCAAAATACAAAACAAAGTTCTCTGTAAGTTACTGCCCTTGTTCCTAACTCAATTCCCACCCCTAGTAGAGACTATAAGAGAACCATTTATGAAATCCTACCATTTATCAGAAATATCTCCCCACATGGCAAAAAGTAGAACTTAGGGTAAAGCAATAAAGGGAAACATCAATAACAACAGTTTTAAGAGGAAACATTTTTGACCATTTCTATGAAGGAAGTCATTTAGTAGGACTGGGAGCAAATGAACAAGAGTTCTGAGGTTTAATGATGCCCCTCACCAGGAAGTATTGGCTGTGTACCCCTAGACAGGTGGTATAAACCCAAAGGGGGCATATTAAGTATTAGGGGAGCACATGGCCAAATAGCCACATTATCCCACCTGTCTGTCTGGGACACCCATTTCCTTTAGCTTCCTTCTCCACATGCCCAATAATCTCCAGCTTTAAAACTAGTCTCAAGATAACCATGTTTGGGTAAGAGGTAAAATATTAAAAAGAATTCCTCATTAACACATGTAAGTAAATGAAAGTTCTCTGATCTTTCTACATCAAGCACAAATACACATTCATGATTACAGCAGAGGAAAAACAGAGAAAGATAAATATCAGGAAGGAGGGGGGAAACCAAAGAAATTAATAAGGAAGACAAATGGCATTCTGTAAGGAAACATAATCCAAGAAATCAAAGAAATTTTTAAAGCTCTTCATAGCAAAAACAAACAGAAAAACAAAACAAAGCCATCAAACAAAAACCAAAAAATCCCTGAAAACAATATAACCTGAATAAAAAAGATAGAAAGCAGTAATATAAAAAGAGAGTTTGTAACACAAATGAAATAAATTTGGAGTCAATTTAATAGCATTGCTTAAGCAATAAATTCATTTACAACAGGAAGGAACAGAAAAGAAACTAGTAGGAACAGAACTGACATCAAAGAAAACTTAAGATGATTAGAATAAATGTAGATGCAAAGGATAAATCAGAACAATTAGGATAGGGCTAAGGGTATAACTTAGTAGTAGAGCACCTACCTGTCTATCATGTGGAAAGCCTGGGAGGGAGGGAGGGAGGGAGGGAGGGAGGGAGGGAGAGAGAGAGAGAGAGAGAGAGAGAGAGAGAAAGAAATGTGGTAAGATGGCTCAGTGGGTAACGGTATGTGCTGCCAAGAACGACACCCTAAGTTAGATTCCTGGGACCCACATGGTAGCAAAAGAGAACTGACTCCTTCAGGTTGTCCTCTGATCACCACACATGTGCCCTGGTACACATGCTAACACACACACACACACACACACACACACACACACTATATATATATATATATGTGTGTGTAATTTTTAAAATTAGTTAAGAAAACAAAATAAAATTTAATATGAGAAAAATTGGTCTCGAGTATATACCCAATAATTAAGATGAAAAAAATTATTCATGGTAATAAAAAGAAAAATGTCTTTAAGTGAAGTGCAGAGTAGAAAGGACAAAATTAGAAGCAAAATACCCACATTACAAACAGGCTATGACGACTTAAAGCCTGACCCCAGTGACTTTTGGTGTATTATGCAAACACCTGGAGCCTAAAAAAAAAAAGAGGTCAGAAGAGGGTGTCAGATCCCCTGGAACTGGAGCTATGGACAGTTGTTAGCTGCCATGTGGGTGCTGGGATTCGAACCTGAGTCCTCTGCAAGAACAATCAGTGTTCTTAACCGCTGAGCCATCTCTCCAGCCCCTGAAGCCTAATTCTTAATGATACATGGTGCCCTGCCCCAAATGGCCTATCTCAAGAAAGGCAACTTCTGCTGTCTAATTTACTACTAAGACAGTGATACTCCAGCCTATTTACCCAGATACAGACCCCATACAAACGGGTCATAAGACAGTAACTGCTCCCTTAACTGTTAATAAAGAGAAATCCTACCCCATCACCTGCGGCCTCTTTGCAGTGTATTTCAATAAATTCTATTTGTCTTTTTGTCCACTGGGTAAATTCTTTATACTGCATCTCAGGTCTTAAGAGATGCCATTTTTTAGGACACAAAAAAATGAAAGGTATGTTGTAGTTGAGGGGGAAAAAATTCTGATGAATGCCACTTAGACGTACTTTATATTGCCGAATTTCAAAGAAAAAAATGATGCATTTTGTATAAGAAAGTCACCTTGGGGAGATGCTGATGTCCACAGACCTAAACTAATATAATAAATGTGAATACAATGTCCTAATGGAAGCCCTCCCAAAGGATAATAACCACCAAGTTCTTTTTCGAAAAGAACAAACATTATCAAATATTGGAACTCGAGACTACAGCACTCACATTTTTCCCGATAAAATATAAGGAGAAAACACTAGGTAGTAAAATTTAGCCACTCAAAAACTACTAGAAGGGGCTGTGGAGACAGCTCAGTTGGAAAAATGCTTGCCTTACGGCATGAGGACTGAAATTCAATGCCCAGAACCTACATTTATTTTTAAATATATATATGAAAGAGCCAAGCATAAATTTGTAATCTCAGCCCTGGGGAGGCAGAAACAGACAGGCAGATCCCTCCTGGGCTCACTGGCCAGCCAGCCTAGCAGGGTTTCAGGCCAGGGAGAGGCCCAGTCTCAAAAAACAAGAACAAGAACAAAAACAAAAACAAAAAAACCCCCACAAAAAACGGTAGGTCTGTTAGGGTAGTTGTGCATAACCCCCCTTAATTCCAGCAGAGAGGCAGGTGGATCGCTGGTCTACATAGTGAGCTCCAGGTCAGCTGGGGATACATAGTGAAACACTGTCTCAAAAAATAAAAATAGTGGCTAGAGAGATGTCTCAACAGTTAAGAGCACTCTTGCAGATGACCTGGGCTGGATTCCCAGCACCCACTTGGCAGCTAGCAACCATCTGTAACTCCAGTTCCAGGGGAATCTGATACTCTCTTCTGACCACCATGGACAATGTACTCATACACTAAATAATAAATATTTTTTAAGTAAAAATAAAAAATAAATTAGATGGTGCCCAGTTCTCTTCCAGCCTCCATATGCATGTACATACATCCCACACACAAACATTCATGTATATATATGCATATGCGCATACACACACACAAATACTACTCCTAGACAGTAATATCTGCAAAGCCCTAAAAGAAAGACATTGACCCAGAAATAGTGTATCTGGTCAATAATCTAAGTATAAAAACAAAAGGCAGGGGCTGGAGAGATAGCTCAGCAGTTAAGAGCACTGGCTGCTCTTGCAGAGGAATCACATTCAATTCCCAGCACCTACATAGTGGCTAACAACCGTCCATAACTCCATTTCCAGGGGAATCCAACACCCTTTTCTGACCTCAGCAGGCATTGCATGACACAGGTGCACTTACACATATGCAGACATACACATAAAATAATAAAAAAAAATTTTTTAAAGACAAATATTTTCAAGTAACAAAGTTTGTAAGAATTTAGAGGCTGTAGCACCTACAACTTAATTAAAACATGTAGTTTATGTTCACTTAATGGTCTTTGTAATCTTGTTTTTCTCCTTAATTTATCTCTCTTGTGATATCAAGTACCTCTTTGATATTTAGCAAGTCCTTCATTTGCTCTTCAGTTTCTCTTTCTTCTGTTAGATTCAAATAAAATTGTTGGTTATTGTCAAAACACGACAAAGAATGGTATTCTACTGTCTAAAACAATTTTTGTCTATTTAAGACAGCTTCACAAGTGTATAGAAAAGGGCTTCCCAAATTACTGCCAGTGTAAGAATGAGCTGCAGTTCTTACTAAAAGCCTTGCTGGGGGTCTGGAGAGATGACCCAACAGTGAAGAGCACTGGCTGCTCTTGCAGAGGATGGTAGCTCAATTCCCAGCACCTACATGGCAGCTAATAACTGTTCATAACCTCAGTTCCAGAGGAATGCAGTGCCCTCTTCTGACCACCATGGGTACTGCATGACATGGGCACACATACACATAAAATAAAAATAATAAATACTTAAAAGGCTTTTCTGGGCCCTACCTACAGAGATAGTGATTGAAGAGGCCTGGGTTGGGGCTCAAAGCATTTCTAACAAGCTCCTAAATTACTGACGCTGCCATTTAACACACCATATCAAGCAGCACCATCATAAAGAGATCTCTAGAATAGAATTTACCCACTTGTATTTCATGGTAATGATACAGGATATCTGATTGGTTTTCTTGTTACATTTTTTTTAACTTTCTCCTTTGTATGATTTATGTATTTTTTATTTTTCTATATTGAATGTTCCACCTTTACTCAAATAATAAAACTTTGTTCTAAGGAAAGTTAAAAGAAACAACTCTTTTTTAAATTTTTTGGTCTTTTTGAGACAGGGTCTCCCTGTAGCCCAAGCTGGTCTGGAACTCACTACTTAGACCAAGCTGGCCACAAACTCACAGAGATCCACCTGCTTCTGCCTCCCAGGTGCCAGATAGGATGTGTACCACCACACCAATCCCAATGTTTTATACCTACAATTGTACAAAAGCTTACAGACCTTAATTTTTTTCTCTGAAACTTTTTTCAGTAAACTCACTCTGAAGGTAATACTAGATTATCTCTATTAAGTGACAAAATTAGCTATGATGAAAGAAACCATTATTTTAATAAAAAACATTCATTATATTTTCCTCTTACCAGATTCAAGTTAATTTATTATGCAATACCAACTTATTAAAGTACCATCACCAGTCAAACTCATCAGAAATGTGTGGAAACTTACGGAAAATCCTTGTCTATCATAAGATCAAAATAGCTCCAACCTAATACTACTTTGATGACACAGAGGAAATGTTATTACAAAACACTTTGAATTAAAAAAAAAAAAACCCACTGATTATATTCCAAATCTCTTCAATACTTCTTTTAGACCACTGTGAACTAAAGTTCTGGAAAGAGGCTGCACCTTGCACTGAGTATTCTACAAAAGCTGATGAACTGAGAACTTCAATTTCAGAG
The DNA here is from genome assembly GCF_000622305.1 of Nannospalax galili. NCBI lineage: Eukaryota > Metazoa > Chordata > Mammalia > Rodentia > Spalacidae > Nannospalax > Nannospalax galili. The sequence continues at coordinate 101,403 of NW_008358944.1, forward strand.
GTTGGAATGCTGCAAGTCCAGAACCTAGTTACAACTGACCTTGGGCTCTCATTAGCCTCTTTTAACAGCTATTCCCTGTCCACCTCTGTGTCTGACCTCACATACTTTTGACTATTGCATGAACCTTTCTGGGATGTTATTAACAGAATTCCTAGTTTCTACCAACTCAAAAGCTACCAATGTGGTCAGATAGCATCTAGGGCAGAGTTCCCGGTTTGCTGTAACCTGCCTACCTGGTGTACCCACTACTGTATTTTAAATTGCTTTACTTATATGACTTCTCTTTGTTCTGTATTTGTTTACAGTAATAAAAACTCCATGAAATTGTTACCACATTGGAATATGGAATTTGCAGTAACATGAATATGTGTTCCTGGGCTATTGTCACTCATATTTGGCTCCAGAATAAACTCTTTCTTATTCCCTTTGAAGTGAGAGCCGTGTCTTTTACATTACTACCACTAAGACCTTTTTAATAACTTAACCCTCCAAACCCTAATGCCACAAACCAGTTGAAAAAAAAAAAAGTATCAGTATGAGTAAAACTCACAAAAGTATTAAATGTTATACAAACTAGGAATAAAAATTTTTACTCTGAAAAAATTTATCTAAAAATTATTTGAGAAAATAAGGACTTATTTACAATTAGAGTTTGCTAAGAAGGGAACAGAAACTCAGGTACAGGTCAACTTTATGTAGCTTTCTATGGGGAAGTTTAGATGTAATTCTACTCAGAGGTTAAAAAAACTTTATAGGGGCCAACAAGATGGTTCAGTGGGTAAAGGCACCTGCCACCAAGTCTGACAACCGGAGTTTGATCCCCAGAACCTACATGGTGGAGAGAAAGAATTCACTCTCACAGACTGCCCTGACTCTATTCATGTGCCATGGCACATGTGTCCCTATGCAAATACACAAACACAAACTAAAATAAATATTCAGAATTTTTTATGATAATAATTAATTCTACACTTGGAAAAAGACTCAGTAAATTTGATAAAACTATGTACACCTGATACTTGGCAGCATTTATAAATAAAATCAATTTTAATAGAAAACCAAAACAGTAACAATGAATTTTTAGGAATATATACTGCTAGTATTAGAGTCCAAAAACCTTTATCTAGCTCTCAACTACCCTCTAAGAAGACTGTATTAGAAACTAACCAGGAGGCTGGGAGTACAACTCAGTGGTAGAACAAGTGCTTAGCAAGGAAGAGCCCTGGATTCATTCTCAGCAACAATTAAAAAGAAGGTGAAGAGATAAAGTCTTTAAATAATATAATCAATCAAATATACACTAAGAATGCTTCCATTTTTCCTTTATTTCCTTTTCTTAAAAAAATTAATTTGTGAGGTTGGAAAGAATGCCTAGCAATTAAGAGCACTTACTGCTCTTCCAGAGTTCAGTTCTCTGCACCCATGTCAAGTGGCTCACAGCCACCTGTCACTCCAGTTCCAAGGCATCCAGTAGTCACCTTCTTCTGGCCTCAGAGGTATGTGCATATACACGGCATACACTCACACATGCATACACATACACATCAACAAAAATAAATCTTTATAAAAATAAAATAATTTGTTCCTACCAATAACTCTAAAATTTCTAATTCTATTAATAAAGTCTCAATAAGCATACAAATTTTTCTATGGTACAAGCCAGAATTTTTCTTTTGAACAACAACAACAATAAAATTAAATCTGCAGTAAAGTTTTATGGCTGGACAGATGATTCAACATGTAAAGCACCTGTCATGCAAGTGTGAGGATCAGAGTTCAGCTCCCCAAACCCCACATGAAAGCTGTGTGGGCACAGCTGCCCACCTGCAAGCCTATCATGCAGGAGTTAAATATGGGGAATCCTAGAGAGAACTCGCTGGAGCTGCGGGCTAGCAGATCAGCTGAAATGGCAAGCTCAGGTCTGGCTTCAGTGAGAGACCCTGTTCAATATACGGAGAAGAATGAATGAGGAAGACACCTCATGTCAATCTCAGGCCTCTACATGCACACACAAATATCTGCACATGCTCCCCCCCCAAAAGAGTCCATATACATGTACATGGATACACACACAAACAAATAAATAAATAAGGGACTAGGGATGACTCAGAGGTTAAGAGAACAAACTGTTCTTGCAGAGGACCCAGGTTCAATTCCCAGCACCCACATGGCAACTAACAACTGTCCGTAACTCCAGTTCCAGGGGATGCAACGCCTCTTCTGGCCTCTGCAAGCACTACACAACACAGGTACACTTACACATACAGGCATTACACTCGTAAACAAAAAATAATAAAAGTAAATAAAATAAAGCTTTAAAATTCATTCTAAATATTTCTCTAACATATAAAAGAATTATATGCTGCTTATAAATGCAGATTCTTACCAGGATCTGCTAATCCAGTGGTCTCTAAAAGTATGTAATCAAATTTCCCTTTCTTCTGCATCAAATTCTCAATAGCTCTAAGGCCATTATCCCTGGAGGACCAAAACATACCATTAATTGATTATCTGAACATTTTAAAATGATCTTTATAAATACCTTAAAATACAGTCAATAACACAAAAACATTCTTAGGCACATGCGAATTTAACTTCTTCCTAGGCTTCTAAAAAATGTTCAATATTTACCCATGGCAAGAGGAAAACAGGTGCAAATACAGACAGGTAAAAAGAAACGACATGTGTAATAAGCTAATACTTTACTAAAATTAAAAGCAAAGGGAACTTTACCTGACAAAAGTCAGTATATATTTTTTTCAGTTTTTCTTAAAATATTTTTTATTTATTATTTTTATTTTATGTGTATGCATGTATAACCTGCATGTAAGTAAGTGCACCCATGTCATGCAATGCCAGTGGAGGACAGAAGAGGCTGTTGGATCCCCTGGGACTGGAGTTACGGACAGTTGTTAGCTGCCATGTGGGTGCTGGGATTTGAACCCGGGTCTTCTGCAAGAACAACCAGTGTTCTTAACCACTGAGTCATCTCTCCAGCCCCTATTTTTTTTTCAGTTTTGTAAAAGAATATCAGTATTTAAAATAACAATGAACTTTACTACCTACAGTAGTTTAATATAACAGCTACAGTGGCACTGTCATTACGTACCATTTAACTCTATTCTGAATTAAGGTACAAAGCATAATTTCCTTTTATTTATTTTGTGTATGAGTGCTTTTCCCATATATACGTAAGTGCACCATGTCACCAACGACGTACATGCACTGCCCATAGAAGCCAGAAGAGGGCACTGGATACACATGGAATTGGAGTTACAGACCTTTGTTAGCCACCATGTAGGTGCTGGGAACCAAACCAGGGTCCTCTGTAACAGCAGCCAGCCAACACTCTTAACTGCTGAGCCATCCCTCACTATGGTGCTCAAGTTGGCCTGGAACTGTCAATCTTGCCTCCACCTCCCAAATGCTGGGATTACAGGTATTTATCACCATGTGCAACTGTTTTTTATTCTTATAATACCAAAAGTTAAGGAAAATATTGAATGTATTGCATTTTGGTTTAAAAAGTCTATTATGACTTCATCCAAATAAATTTGACTCAGTGTCAAATATCTAAGACAGTAAATAATGGAGAAATATAATTCACTATAATATAGAAAAATCAATAGTACATGCATTAATTCCCATAATTTATCCAAGAAATATTTAAAATGCTACTATATATCAGATGCTCTTCCAGGACTATGGCAACTTAGTAAACTAAAAAGACACTGCCCATGGAGACTTAATCACTGACATAAGGCTCTGTCTCTCTCTTGCTCTGTGTGTGTGTGTGTGTGTGTGTGTGTGTGTGTGTGTGCTAACACGTGTGTATGCCCATGCACATGTATGCTAGTGCTAAGGATTGAACACAGGGCTTCACCTATGCTAGACAAGCACTCTAACACTAAGCAACATCCCCAGCTCTCTTTTCACTTTTTATTTTGAAAGTCTCATTAAGTTGCCCAGGTTGGCCTTGACTCAATTTGTAGCCTAAATAAGCACTGAATTTGGGATCTTCCTGCCTCAGACTCCCAAGTAGCTAGAATTACAAATCTATGTCACAAGGTCACTTAGGTCTTCAAGCTTGTGTGGCAGGCACTTTACCAACTGAGACATCCCCCAGTCCATGGTTGTTTTCTTTTATGACAATAATTTCTTTTTTATTTTAAAAAGGCTGAATGCTTAGAAATAAGACTAATGCAATGACATATTAAACTCAGAATAATCATTTTTACACATAAAACATTGAAAACAATTTTTTTAAATTCAATGAAAGAGAAAAAGCATTAGGACAGACAGAAAATAGAGCAACACTTTAAGAAAACACATTCTAATCAAAGTATTTCCTATTTGAAAATAGAACAGCACAAGCTATGTAAATTCAGTTAAATTACACGAGAAAATCAAAGCTGGATTTATAATCACTAGACAATTTTAGTAAGCCAGCAAGCATATAGCAAAACTAGTCCTTACTTCACTGAACAGCAGAGGCAACCATTTCCAAGTTCTAGCCACTCTTCATAGAGCTCTCCATCTTGACTAACAGCTAAGGATTTCTCTACTGCACTCCCTAGAAAAATTAACAGGCAGTCTTTAGAGTCTGTTCCATAGCCAAGCCAAAAACAAGAAGGATGCTCAGAAATAGAGCAGATTTCAAAGCAGAAACTACATTTTATAATTTTTTATTCTTTCATCCTAATCACGTACCCTCAATATTTAAATTACAGTACATCTTTAGTATTTCTTTATGTAAGATTTAAGTAGAGCCAGGCAGGTACATACTTGTAATCCCAACACTGCCTGAGGCAGAAGGATCTGGAGTTTAAGATACACATGGGCTTGGCACTGGAGAGATGGTTCAGTGGTTAAGAGCACTGGCTACTCTTGCAGAGGACCCAGAGTCAGTTCCCAGCACCCACATAGAGGCCAACAACTGTCTACGACTCCAGTTCCAGGGGATCCAATCCCTCTTTTGGCTTCCACGGGCATTGTACACACATGCTGCACTTAAATACATGCAAACATGTATACACATAAAATTTAAAAAGAAAAAAAGATACACATGGGCTACAAAGCAAGTTCCAGATCAGTGTGAGCTATCTCAAAAAAATTAGATAAACAAGCCAGGGATGGTGGTGTACGCCTGTAATCCCAGCACTTGGGAGGCAGAGATGGGTAGATCTCTGGTTCAAGGCCAGCCTGGTCTACACAGTCAGTGTCAGGACAGCAGACCCCATCTGAAAAAGACCAAAAAAAAAAAAAAATGAACAGAGGTTAAAGAGATGGCTCAATGGTTAAGAGTATTTGCTGCTCAGTTCCTAGCACCCACATTGGGTGGTTCACAATTGCCTGTAACTAGGGAATCCAACTCTCTTCTGGTCTCTGTAGGCACAGGCATGCACACGTGCATGAGCACACATGTGCACACACACTCTTCTGGTCTCTGTAGGCAGAGGCATGGGCACTGGTGTGAGCACACTCACACACATACGTGCACGCGCATGCGCGCACACACACACACACACACACACACACACACACACAAAATCTTTAAAAACTAAATAAACCAATCATAGTGGTACATGCCTTTAATCCCAGGCTGGCCTCCATCTCACAGCAATCTGCCTGCCTCTGCCTATCAAGTGCTGAGATTAAAGGCGTGCACCATCACACCCGGTTCCATTTTGACAAAGGTTTCTGGCCCAAGTATCATGTGCTCATTAAAAAATTAAACTTTTAGTCAAATACACAAATTTCCTAGTAATGTTTACATGGGTAATAAATACATAAGATGCTTATCTTTTTTTAAAGAATATTTTATTTATTATTTTTATTTTATGTGTATGAGTGTTATGCCTACATGTATGTAAGTGTACCCGCGTCATGCAATGCCCAGAGGTCAGAAGAAGTCAGATCCCCTGGAACTGGAGTTACATGTGGGTATTGGGAACCAAACCCAGGCCCTCTGCAAGAATGGCCAGTGCTCTTAACCACTGAGTCATCTCTCCAGCCCCTACAAGATGCTTATAGAGTTCAGATGCTTTATGTTCACTGTACCAAAGCAAGAAGAAGGAAAAGAAAAAGGTGCTATGGATACAGTTTCTATTCATATTTTAGTTAGGTGATGAGAACATTGCAGAATCCAGGCTATCTAAAACATTGATAAAACATGAAAGTACTGAGAATTTTTGAAAGAAACAAGGTTAAAGTCACCCTCTCAAAAATGAAGGAAAATGGTAAGAAATAGTAATTAAATGTAACCAGTATACAACAGAAAACCAGTTAATAAAAAGCTAGTAAAAGACTATCAGAAATCTTACAGTTTTTAATGACTAGATGTATAATTCAGAGAGTACTTTCTTAGCATATAGGAAGCGTTACACCAAAACTAATTAAAGAAATAAGCTTTATAGTTATTTTGTTTACTTCTGTCTGGTGTGTGTGTGTGTGTGTGTGTGTGTGTGTGTGTGTGTGTTTGAGTATGTGAGCTACCAGAGGTTCTCTTGTCTCCCCCTCTCATCTCAGCACAGCTGGGATTACTGGGATTACAGACCCTGCTACGGCATCCAGCCTTGGCTATCAGGCTGAAGCCACTAGTGTTTTTACCCACTGGGCCATCTCTCCAGCTGGATTTTAATTTTGTTTAAAAGAACTTTCTTCTTTTATATACTGAAACTGGAAATCACGTTTCACTAATAGGTATCTCATGCTGCTCATAAAGCTTTGCTGTTTTACATACTTATATCTGAAAAGATAAAAATAATTTAAGCAATACTCTAACAATTACTTTTTTTGGCTAAAAGTAAGATTTTATTAAGTTCACATGCATGAAGAAAAGCAAACTTTTTATAATTTTATAAATTATCTAAGTATTGTGTCTAACTCTGCAGTGCAGATCTTTTTATCAGATTAATTTTAAAGGAGAAAAATGAAAATTTAAACACACGCACTCTTACAGATAATTTGAATGCTTAAGGATGAAGACCATATGCTTATTTTTAAAATCTTTACCTTAACTGCTTTAGGGATAGATTTTTACAAGCTGAACTTACTATATCTGAAGGATTTTCAAATATTTTTCATAAATTGCAATATACAATTAAAAAAAGAAAAAAAGCTGGGCATAGTGGTGCAAGCCTTCAATCCCAGCACTCAGGAAGCAGAGGCAGGTGGATCTCTGTGAGATTGAGGCCAATCTGGTCTACATATCAAGTTCCAGACCAGCTGGGGGTACAGGGAGACCCACCAACTTTCATGTATCAAGATTTTTACTTGTAAAATCATTTATTTCATGTAAAAAAAAAACTAATTTAATTCTATTAGTGTCCTGGTTACTTTCAGTTATCAACTTGGCACACAAGGGAACAGGGAATTTTAACTGAGGAACAGCCTCCGTAAGACTGGCCCATGTGCCGTCTACAAGGCATTTTCTTAATTGCTGATTAATGTAGGAAGGCTCAGCCCACTGTGGGCGATGCCATCCCTGGGCAGGTGGGCCTGGGCTGAATAAGAGAAGTAGCTGAGCAAGGCAGTAAGCAGCATTCCTCCATGGTCTCTATTTCAGCTCCTGCCTCTAGAGTCCTGCCTTGACTTCCTGCCCTGGCTTCCCTTCATAATGAACTGTAAGCTGTAAGGTAAAATAAACCCTTTCCTTCCCAAGTTGTTTTTGATCAGAGTGTTTTATCACAGCAATAGAAAGTTAATTAGAACAGTTAGTATCCAAAGTCATGCAAAATAAAAATTTTATAGAAGCTATCTGAGTCTATTAGTCCAAACCCATACAAAATGGTCTTGTAAAAATTAATCTGACTTTTTTGAAATTATCCATAGTGGCCTCATATTATAACACTGTCCATTCTTATTTTTAAATAGTTATCCATTCATCAGTGAAATAAACAGTCCTATATATTCTTGCAACATTAAAGAACTTTACTTACCTTCTCCAAATTCATTTAAAATGACTGCTATTCTTTTACTATGTTGCTCTGTCAAAATGTAGTTCAGAAGTGTTGTCTTTCCAGCACCTATAAAATATATTAAAGCAACAAAATTCAAACACAAATTTTCAAGGCACAAAAATGGATGTAAAAAGTCTTAATGGTTCTAAGAATTTAAGGTGCCATTTTTCAATATTCAACAATAGCATAGAAGACTTTATGTAAAAGATCAGAGTGGAGCTGGAGAGATGGCTCAGTGGTTAAAAGCACTGGCTGCTCTGGCAGAGGACAGGGTTCAGTTCCCAGCACCCACATGGTGGCTAACAACCATATAGAACTCCAATTCCAGGGATCCAGTGCCCTCTTCTGGCCTCCATGGGCATTGCACACACATGGGACACTTACATACATGCAGGTCAACCTTCATGCATTAGGAAAAAAAAAAGATTAGAATGATCTTTGAAAGCTATTACATTAAGCTTTATGTATATTTTATAAATATTTACAAATAATTTTACAAGTTGAATCAGTTTTCCAATTTAACATGACTAAAATAGTATCTTCTTCATAACTTGTCAAACAGTAATATAAGGGCATCTAAAACTTATATTTAATAAGAAATTAATCACTTCTAAGAAATAAGGCATGTCATTTATAAAATATAAAATATGTAAGTCCTTTTCATGATGACTTTTCTCAACCAAGAGTACTTGGTTACTTCCCTAAAGTTAGCATATACAAACCTGTCTTTTATTTCAATATCCATTAACAAGACACAAACTCAGATTAATTATATGGCTATTTTAGTGTGCTTAAGCAATCTATAAGTATAAAATTGATTTTATGAAATGGAGTACAGAGGTAGGAAGTGTTAACAGTATCAGTAGATATTCATAAAGCTATACTAACTTTATCCACTAGGTGGCATAACTAACCTAGTTTGCTTATCTTAAGAAAAACATTTTTCTGTGAACAAACCATTATGAAGTTCAGAACAGAATTAAAAAAAAAAAAACACCTTAACTACCAATGTAGTTCAATTATTGGTTAGTAGAATTTTTTGGTTAGTAGAATTTTTAGGTTGTTTCTAATGTTTTCCTGCAAGCAGTACTGTTAAAGTTTTACACATAGTTTGCACATTTGTACTAAAATACATTCAAAAGTTTTCTAGGGTATAACTAAGAGTTAGGGAATATAAAAGTACTAATACCTTCAACAGCTAAGTCATATTCTTTTTAAAAAGTGTTTAAAGAGATGACCCTTTATTTGCAGAGCACTTTGGGAAGCTCAACATTACAAGAGGTGATGTGAAGGAAAGCAGACTTTAAGGACACACAACAATGAGGAAATTCTTAAACTAGAGACCTGAACATGAATATGCACAAGCCAGTAGTAGTCAAAATTGGAAGGAAACTATGAATGTAAGAGATTTCTCCAAAAGAATTACTAAGGCTTAATAATTAACCACATTATGGAGGGGAAAAAAATCAAGATGAAATTCAGATTCATTCAAAAGTATCTACTATGCACCAGATTTAAGGCTCTGCCTCCATGAGCCTAAAAATGTTAAGGGAAGATAGCAGAGAATTTAGATAAATTAGGAGACAAGTTTGTCACAGGTTGATACATTGAACAAGAGATATACAAGAAGCTATGGAGAAGGTAAGAGAGATATCTAGTCAGGAATACCAGCAGGAAGGTAAGAAATAAAATAAGTTCAGTGTGTTGGGCTAGGGAGGCTAGCAAGAACCAGATCATAAAAGTCCTTGTAATTCATGCTAAGGAATTTGAAATTCATCCATGTAGATGCCACTAAAGGGTGTGACACAAACAATAAAGATCAGTAGGGCTAGCATAAGAATGTATTAAGGAGCTGACTGAAGACTATAGTAGTTAGGAGAAAATAGTGTTAAGAGTAGTCCAGGTCCTGGCTGGAGAGGTGGCTCAGTAAATTGAGAGTACTGGCTGCTCTTGCAGAGAACCCAGGATGGGTTCCCAGTACCCACATGCATGGCTAGCAACCATCCTTAACTCCAGTTTCAGAGGATCTGACACCCTCTTCTGACCTCTGCAGGCACTGCGCAACAGGGATGCATTTACATATATGTAGGCAACACACTCATACACATAATTTTTTTTTTAAGAGTATTCCAGGTGGCTGGGAATCACAGGAGCAGAATCGGAGGCAATATTAATGTATGCAGTGTTGGACATGTTAAGTTCAGAGATGTCTGCAGGATATCAAAACAGGAACTATACAGATGTGAAGCTTAAGAATGGATGAAAGCCAGATTAGTAGGTTAAAAACTCCGAAGACGGGCTGGAGAGGTGGCTCAACGGTTTAAGAACATTGACTGTTCTTGCAGAAGACCCGAGTTTGAATCCCAGCACCCACATGGCAGCTAACAACTGTCTGTAACTTCAGTTCCAGGGGATCCAACAGTCTCTTCTGTCCACGAGGGCATTGCATGACACGGGTGCACACAGATGCAGGCAATACATGCATACACATAAAATAAAAATAATAAAAAAAAAACTCCTAAGAAAAACCTAATAGAAGCTACTGGAAAAGTGTTTCAGGAGAAGATGGTAAAGAACTGTCCCCGAGGTTCAGTACCAAGGAAACTGCTAGCATTACCCCTCACTCCAGAGCTTCAGAGCATTATCTTCAGTGCTTTACTTGGATCTACCAGGGCGCTAAATGCAGAAAGCCAAAGGGACAAGTCTGAAATAAGACATTTGGAAAGGACTCTGCACCACGTTCACAAAACTGTGGTTTCAAGTATCCCAACATCCTCAGCTTGAGAAACAGTCTTGAGGACAAAGACCTTATTCTTACTTGGTCTTTGACAGTACTGCGCAAAAGGCCCTCAAAAAAGGTGGGAAACGTTAGAGACAGGAATAAATACTTCGTACTAAAGGCTGGAAGTGTATCTATTTAAGAATGTCCCACATGCCTGGGGCACTTTACAAACGGCATTCTTTAATGACAACAGACATTTTCCTTCAGATGAGAAAACAAACTCAGGTGCCTGCATTATTTCCAGGCTCAGATGAGGAGGATGAATTTCTAAAAAGTGAGACAAATTGTCAGCGGCCATGCGGATAAGACGGGATGAGTTCGGGCTCCAACGCCTTCTTTCTTTCCAAAAGCGAAGCTTTCAATCTCCCTCAAGAAAAGGAGGCAACCCATAAGAAGGGTAAGCCACCCCGGCCCCTGCCTCAAAGACCTTCGTCGCGGGAGGAGACCCCGGTACCCCAGAAAGGGACCGCAGCTCCAGACATCCCACAGTTCACGGCATTTTCCGCGCGACGTTTAATTACCTAAATACCCTGTGATAATTGTGACTGGAATCCTGACGCCGGGATCAAGCTTTTCTTCCTCTCCTTGCTTGGTCTCAATGGGAACCAATTCAGGACAGTCCTCCGCGTATTCCTCTTCCTCCTCCACAGTAACCGCAGCCTCCAACATACCCGCCCGCAGCACGCGTCCCCGCTCCAAGAAAAGCCACGACCAGTTTACCCTAGTTTTCCCACAGAGACCCAGTCTACCCGGCACGGCGCAGATGACGTCATCACACCGCGACACGTAGCTCCTCCCGATCCTAGCCCGTTACCTGGGCTCTGGACCAGCCCCCCCCAGCCACGCCCCGACGGGCCTGGACACGCCCCTACTAAATGGACACGCCCCACAGGGATAAACACGCCCCACCCGGATGGGCAACGCCCCTCCTTCGAGCTAGGCAAGCCCCCACAGGTCTGACCACGCCCCCTCTAGGATAGACACGCCCCTCAGGGACAGGCTCGCCGCTTCTTGGGGCTGGACACGCCCCCACTCGGCTGGGCACGCCCCGTTGGGTTGCTGAACCTGGACGCCAGAAGCTCCCTTGCTTTAAAGCTGTTGAGGCGCCTGCAGTCTTAGCTACTTAGTCTGGTGCTAGGGCTGAGGTCAGATGAATTAGGACTTGGAAAGAGTGACTTGATCAAAACAGTTCCCAGAGGATAGACGTTTTCACGTTGACATTTTTTTCTTAGTCTCATTTTCTTTCTTTTAATTCACAAGGAGAGGAATGTAAGACACTAACGCTGTTAATTGTAATTTTTCTACCTTTAAGGATAACTTGTGAAACTTCTTTTAAGACTTTAACTCTGGAAATTCTGTCGAAGCAGATGTGAATGTTTCTGCAGAGCATCCACAAAGGCTCCTACGTGTTCTGGGTCCATATCAGGGTAAAGCCCATGGCCTAGGGTGGCAATGTAGCGTTGTGGCCCAAAGTCATCCAGCATCTGCTGCACCAACCAATCAATCTCCTCCTCAGATGCACACAAGGCACAGGGATCCAGGTTGCTTTGCAAGGTCACCGTCTTCCCACACGCTCCCGGGCTTTCTTTGGAGCCACTGTCCAATCAAGCCTAACCACCTAACCACCTGGGCCAGCTCTTCTAGGACAAAATGTCCATCCTTAGCAAAAATGATCATAGGCACGGTGCCAGGCCTGTCTTCTGCAGCCCAGCCTTCACTTGCTTGGCCACATCATGGGCCAAGGGCAGTGCAAACTTGCTGAAGAGCTCTGAGCCAAGATGCCCAGCATGGGACTCAAAGAGCTGCAACGCCTGGGCACCAGCAGCCATTTGTCCTACTAGATAGGGGCCAGAGCATCAGTGAGGATGCGAAACAGCTTGTGACTAGGCTGATGGTAGAGCCATCGTTTGACCTGAGCCATGGCGCTTGAGCTGCCATCCTCAACCATATATGTCATCAGGGTCCACAGAGCACCAGCAAAGCCCATCAGTGGCATACGCCCAGCCAGTTGTTGTCAGGTAAGGGTGCTGGGCTGGAACACATAGCCCAACTCTGAGACCACTACTTCTGGATCCCTAGAGTGTAGACACTCTAGGTCCCGCTCTTCTCTTAATGGCTTTGGGAAGCTGGGTCCTTTGCCAAGTACCATAGTCACCTCCATGCCCAGTGCCTGGGGTACATACAGCAAGGATGTCAGAGAAGATGATGGCAGCATCCAGAGGGAAGCCTCGCAGTAACTGCAGTCGGTTCACGGCAAGCCTCAGGGGACCGACAAGTGCTGAAAAAGTCCTGGGCAGCCCAGGTTTCCCTAAGCTCTGGTAAGTAGCGGCCTGCCTGTCGCATGCACCAAACAGGAGTGTAGTCTATTTCCTCTCCCCAAGCTGCTGGGAGGAACACGTCATTATTCAGCTCCAGAAAACTCTGGAGTACCAGCCCCTTTGCCTCCATGGTAAACAGTAACTCTGGGCAGTCACTGCTTTCATCTGAATCGGAGCCTGCCCCTAAACTAGTGAAACTTTTACGTGTATCTGATTCTTTACAATGTACATGAGTTACTTTTATTTGCTTTTCTTTCTCATTATTTACTTAGACATCAGATAAGCCCAGTTCATTAATCATATTTGTTGGTTCACGATAATCCGTAACAGCCCTCCTTTATATTTGTTTATAGTGGACTCCTTGACATCATCCCTAACCCAAGAACATTAAATTACACCTACATATGTGCCCCTCCTCTGTTACAACCCAGAATGCAAGCTACAATCACAAAATTGTTTGGGATTGCTGAGCATACTTTTGTTTGATTTGATTGTATATACATACACTCAGACGATGTTTGATTTTGCTTGTTTTTCAAATTCATAAAGAGTGTCATACAATATCTAACCTCTTGGGGTTTACTGCATTTCCACTCCCCACTACTAAATTTCCTGTCAATTGTTTTGAGGTGTTGCTTTTCTTTTCTTCCTCTTCTTCTTCTTCTTCTTTTTTTTTTTTTTTTGAGACATTCAAACATTTCCCCCAACAATGTATGAAATCTCATTGTTCTAAATGAGTATTAGCCAACATTAATATTTTACCAATTAAGGACAAAACAATACCTCATTGTGGTCTTTGTCGCACTTCCTTGGTTACTAAAAAGACTGAGCACTTCTCATGTATTTTCACAGTGCTTAATTTCTGGCCTTGCAAGAACAGTTCCATCAATGTGGTTAACAAGCCATTGCTATATCAGAATGGGGCCTCACTCACAACAAAAGGAGTTAAATACATTAGGAGTTGAGTATGCTCCAAATGTCCATCAAATGATTGACAAACAAAATGTGATAAAATCCAGACAGGGAAAATTATTCGGCAATAATCAGATACAAAGCAATAATGACTGACCACAAAGTGAACAAACCTCAAAAAAACATACTCAAAAATAAAGCCATTCACAAAGACAACATGTTGTGTAAGTCCATTCAAGTCTAGAGAGACAGAAAATAGGCCAGGGGTTGGTAGGGACTGAGGGTTCAAGAGTTACTGCTAATGAGCACCATGTATTTTGGGGGCTAATAAAAATGTTCCAAACTTGATTATTGCTGTGGTAGAATAACTCTGAGTGCACTGAAAACCATTGCATTGTGCACTTTAAATTGATCAGTTTTATCTTACATGAGTTTTATCTCAATACAACTGTTTTTCAAGTTAAAGGCTCATCTGTATGTTCAAATGCTGGGACACTACTCTTCTTTGCAGAGAAGTGCTGACTTTAGCACTTTAAAATTGTGACTGCAGGCAAAATTGTTCCTTTAGTCGGCAAAATAATTATCCATTGAGTCTGTGGAGTTGTCATTTTCTTTTCTCACCCTAATAACTGAGCAGAATTTAACAAGTAAAAATATCTGAAGAACAAGGTTTTGCTGAATTCAAACATGTGACTTACACCAGTTCTCTCTAGAGAGTTAAATCTGACTTTAGTACTTCTATCATAACATAAGATTTACCTATATTTTCCTGTTCTCAGTGAAACTGTCATTGTTTAATTCAAAATGACTTTAAAATAAGTTTTAAAATTCCTCCATATAATATGGTAGAATATATTATAGTTTCTAGTGTATCTTGAAATTTCCTCTGCATTTAGCGTTGTTATTTTGCTTAATATAAATAAATTTATGGTAAAACAACAATAATAGCAAAAATTATAGTGTGTTGAATCCTTACTCTCCAGTAGGTATTGTATTAAGCATATTAAATGCATGATCCCATTTAACTCTGAGGTAAAAGCTATTTGTATGGCCACTTTATAGATGAAGAACTTCACTTAGAAAATTAAGTTTTTTGCTCATATTAACAGTAAATTATAACTCTGTGGCTCACTCCAGATCTGTGTATTTCCAATCCTGTGATCTTCAAGCTTTTATGTCTTTACTTTTTATTTTGACAAGGTATCCCTATATACTCCCTGGCTGGCCTGGAGTTCTTAGTGATCCACCTGCCTCTACTTTCCAAGTGCTGGGATTAAAGGCATGTACTACCATGCCTGTCTGGTTTTTTGTTTGTTTTTTGTTTTTTGGTTTTTTTTTGTCTTTTTGAAGCAGGGTCTCCCTGTAGCCCCAGCTGTCCTGGAACTCACTATGTAGACCAGGCTGGCCTTGAACTCACAGAGATCTGCCTGCCTCTGCCTCCCAAAAAGCAAATCTGAAGACACTGTATAGATACTTATATAATAAAGGAGAAAACAGATTTCTATAAACTTTGAAGTTTAAATTTTATATTTATACATGTCGTAAAATTAATTCTTACTCTTTTCTGTTTATTAAAAATGTAAAAGTCAGCCAGGCGTGGTGGCACATACCTTTAATCCCAGCACTTGGGAGGCAGAGGCAGGCGGATCTCTGTGAGTTCAAGGCCAGCATGGTCTACATAGTGAGTTCCAGGACAGCTGGGGCTACAGGAGACCCTGTCTCAAAAAGACCAAAAAAAAAAAAAAAATGTAAACGTCATTCACAGCTTGCAGTCTGCAAAAATGAGAGAGACAGACTATAGTTTACCAATTCCTGATAGTAATATGGTATTTCCCTACACTAAACTAAAGTTTTGCAAAAAGAAATCCTCCTAAGTGTGTTCAACTCAGTTTGTAAATCCTTCATCATTTCAGTAAACTTGCTCTTAAGTTTTGTATGCACCACAGTTACCATTCAGAGAAGGGCCCGAAGCTTGGAAGTATATATTATTTTTCCCAAGGCACAGATTCTCTGTTTGGGAGAGACCTAAAATGGGAAATATGTGATCTCTACATAATAGGATCCCTGCCATTGAGGAGCAGAACAGAAAAGCTCTCAAGGTCTAGATTCTAGGAGGTCAGCTTCATGATAATCACCCAATTTTCCCAATGTCCTTGGCTGCTTCATTTTCCTCCCTTGAATAGTTACATTAGCCGCCATGAGAAAAAGTAAGCACTGTAGTCATATCGAAATCAGAGGAAAGCTAAAAATAATGTCAACTTGCTTTCCTTTTCTCTCTCTCTTATTTTTGCAACTTCCTGCAAAGGCAACAACATACTAGTGGCCAGCAATAGCTACTGGTTTAGAGAAAAGGAAACTGGGGGTTTCACAATTAGTCCACTTCCTCTTACTTAGCAAATAAATAAATAAATACTTTATAAACACTTAATGTTTATCAGTTCACTTGATTTCTTTTTTATGAAGTGCACATGAACTTGTTGGAAAGACCTTGGGCTAATTAATGGCTGTTATTCTTGTGACTGCTTTAGTTAAGGTTGATTATCAATATTCAGTACCTGATAGTCTCACATTAACATATATAACCACCCTAAAGATATGAAATAATAGTTCCTTACTAGAATATTAAAGGTGGCTGGCAGATGAAATACAAACATTTCCCTATTTTAAGAGATGTGACTTTCATTCCAAAGGTTGTTGGTAGTATTTTTTTAAATCCATTATCTTTTGGTGGCTTAGCTTACATTTCAGCCACTTGTAAGCCAGTTTACCTCAGATTAAAAGACAAAACAAAACACTATTGAAAGCCTGTAGGCAGACCAGCTTGAATGGTGCACAAAAATGTCTGTAAAATATACTACTGGGCAAGGAGCTAAGTTGAGCAAAATAAAACAAAACAATGAAAAGGTGAAATTATGTTGTAATAGCTTAAGAAGACCGTTTAAATAATCTTTTTCCTTTGTGGATAGAAATTTAAAACTAACATTTGTGGCTTTAAATATTACTTTTTAACATCTACAGTTTTAAGGAAGTATACTCCAAAATCCACAGGCACACACTTGCTATTTTTTAAAAAAAAATTTTATTTATTATTTTTTTTTTTATGTGTATGTGTGTATTGCCTGCATGTAGGTAAGTGCACCCATGTCGTGCAATGCCCACGGAGGTCAGAAGAGGCTGTCAGATCCCCTGGAACTGGAGTTTTGGACAGTTGTTAGCTGCTATGTATGGGTACTGAGAACTGAACTCTGATCCTCTGCCAGAGCATCCAGTGGTCTTAACTGCTGAATTGTCTCTCCAGTCTCATTAAAATACAACTCTTAAATTTTGTTCTTTTCCCTTTGAATTTATTTTTCAGAAGTTCCTGTTATTTTGAGTGTTCTCTCTCTTCAATATCTATGTGGGTGCGGGAATTTGAACCTGGGTCTTCTGCAAGAACAACCAGTGTTCTTAACCGCTGAGCCATCTCTCCAGCTGACTATTTCTTAAATGTGAATAAAAACATAGAAATGGGACTAGAGAGATGGCTCAGTGATTAAGAGCACTGGTTGCTCTTACAGAGGACCCAGGTTTTCCCAGCACCCACGTGATGAGTAACAACCATCTGTAACTCCAGTTCCAGGGGAATCTGATACCCTCTTTTGACCTCTGCAGGCATTGCATGACATGGGTGCCTTTACATACATGCAGGCAGTACATTTATACACATAAAATAAAAATAATAAATAAAAAGTGTGTTAACTCCACTTACAAGTACTATGCTAATGCTGGAGCCGGGTCTTCCTGACATAGAGGCACAGTCAGTGTCCCCTGAATCCTGTCACTTCCTCTCAGTAAGTTCATTGCTGTCTTAGTTCCACTGTGCTATTATAACAGAACACATGAAATGTGGTAACTTGTAAATAAAAGAAATTTATTTTTTCCAGTCCTAGGGGCCATGAAGTCCAAGGTCAAGGCACAAGCAGGTTTGATGTGTGATGAAGGCCTGGCTTCTGCTTCCAGGATGGCTCCTTGAAAGCTGTGTCCTTCAGAGAAGAGGCATGTTGTGTCTTCACCTGGTAAAAGACCATAAGCTCCCTTACATCTCTTTAATTAGATCAGTCCCATCCATGAGGGCATAGCCTTGTGATGTACCCCATAAAGGTCTCACCTCTTAATATTTCCACACTGTAATTAGGCATCAACATACAAATTTAAGAATTTATTCAGATCATGACAGTCATCAAAAATCTTACATAAGAAGAAAGATTAATCAATGTTTTCCTTATATTAATTTACTTCCTTCCTCTAATTTAGCATTTCCCTTCTGCCCTTGAGTTTCAGTGTGCACTTCTCCAAATTCATGGCAACCTAGATTTTCAAGTCGCTTGCTTCTCTCAATATCATTACTTCATCTTTCTTTAGGGAACTTCCTTCAGATAAGCAACTTTCAGATACTTACTCTCCTACACAGCAACTACGTTGTTTTAGCAGTCCAAAGTGTATCTGAATTAATTGGAAAGCTCCTGGTTTGAAGTCTCTATTATCCATCTTGCCCGTCTTGATTTTTTTAAAATAATTTTTTTACTTTTTTTGAGAATTTTATACATAAGTACACTATATTTACATCATTTCCAGCTCTCCCTCTCCAACTTCTCCCCTGTCCACCCATTGCCTCCTCTCAAATTCATATATATATATATATATATGTATTAGTGCATCCAATTAGTGTTGTCCATATGCTCATGTGTTTAGGACTGACCACTTAGAAATGGTTAACCTATCAGGGAATTTGTCCCTGGAGAAAATTGATTCTCCCTTATTCAGCAGTCATTGATTACCTACAGCTAAGTTTTACCACATCCACATTGCACACCCACTAGTGTGGTCATTGTGCAGGTCTTTTTCAGGAAATCATATTGTTGAAATTTCATGGGTATATTATCCTTGTCATTTCTAGAAGACACTAACTTGCATTCTGGCTCTTCCAATCTTCCTGCCCCTTCTTCCATGATGCTCCCTGAGCCTTAGATGTAGGGGTTGTGTTGTAAATGTACCACTGGGGCTGGGCACCCCATAGCCAGTTATTCTCTGGATTTTGAACAGTTGTGGATCTCTGTAGAAACTTCCATCTGCTGGGGAGAGGGGGAAGCATCATTGGTGATGGGTGAGAGCTGCACTTATCTGTAGGTATAAGAGTAAGTAGCATATATTTGGAAGCTATATTGATGTAGCAAAATAGCAGTGATAGGCTCTCCTGTGGGGTTTATGACCTCTCCAGCCATGGGTTCTTGGCTAGTTTTATAGTGCCAAGCCTGACTTCCCTTCTATCGAATGGGTCTTAAGTCCAATTAGACAGTTGTTGGTTGCCACCTGAGATATTAGTGCACTATTGCACCATTGGGGATATCTTGCTGGGCCAGTCATTGTTGTGGTTCAAAGGCTTTACAACTGGGTAGGACTACTGATTGCTTTTCTCCCTTGGCAACTTGCATAGCACCTTCTGATACTATGAGAGTTAGTCCTCAGAAAAGAGACTTTCAGGTCACTTCCACCTTGATTACTCCAAATCTGGTGATCTAAGTGTGTATTATTCTCAACAATAGGGTATGTCCTTCAAGTTCTGGGAGGTAATCAAGGGCAATGGAAATAGTATCTATTGTTTATGGAGTCTCTCAGACCCCTCTAACAAGGGGAGGATTCTCTTGCCTAGCACTGAGATTTTTGTTAGATGGTCCATGGCTCCTGGGGGGAACATTATCATCCTATGTGGGATAACTCCACTTAAACCATGTGTGTGTGTGTGTGTGTGTGTGTGTGTGTGTGTTTTAAGCTTATAAAATAATGTTTCTGCATGAATTTTTCAAGCGTCCTTAGTGTTATTTTTTCTTCCTCTCCCTTTGTATTATCCTCCCTCCCTAGTTAAGCACCTCTCATTTTTCTCTTTCCCCCTTCATAGTACCTGTGTCCTACTAACCCCCTATCTAGATCCTCCCTCCAACCCCCATAATCCCTTTCTCTACTTTCCTGGCTTCTGTGGTTATGAAGAGCTGAAGCCATATTGGCTTTGGTTTCTTTTCTCAGAAACCATAAATTTCCCCTGCCCTAGACTACAGACTATGGGTAAGACAAGCCCATGCATGCCCCCTTAACCCCAGGAGACTACCCTCACTCTCTAGGACTAACTACTCTTTTTCTCTTCTGTAAACTGCTTGATCGCTTGACTGAAAGGACAAACTGTGTTGACCCTATTTTGACTAGTTGTTTAGACAAGCCTGAACATGCCCAGGCATGTTGTAATCTCACCTACCACCCCCACCCCAGAGGCTATAGATCAAGCAAGCTCAGGCATATAACAGCTTTATAAGGTAGGAACAGAGACTTCTGGCCCCACAGATAACAGTCAGCACATTCCACAGCACTGAGGATAACACCCACCAATGAGAGACGTCCAAGGATACATCCCTAGTAGCCAATCAATTCAAAAGTGTGTTGGTGCACACGGGCTCTTTGGACCAATCAAGATGTAACTCTGTTATTCTTTGTCTGGAACCTATAAAAAGCTTCCACCCCCTGCAATCGGGGCTCTCAGCACAGATCCATTGCATTGGTGAGGTCTGAGAGCCTGAGCTTAAGCCCGAATAAAGACTCTTTGTTCTTGCATGCCCTTTGGATTCTGTGGTTATTCTTGGGGGTCCGTTCTCTGGGCACAACAATTACTCCAGGTTATATACTCAAATCTAAAGATTTGGAACTTTGGGGCTAGAGAGCTGGCTCAGCAAAACACTAACTGCTCTTGCAGAGGACCCAGGTTTGGTTCCCAGCACCCACATGGCAGTTAACGACCCTTCATAACTCCAGTTCCAGTGATCTGATGCTCTCTTCTGGCCTCTGTGGGCATTGCATGCAGAGGCACACTTAAATACATGCAGGCAAAACATTTATATACATAAAATAAAAATAAATAAATGAAAAAATTTTTAAGATTTTGAGGAAGGATGCACAAATAAGAGACATGAAAAGACTTGTTACTCTACTACAGAAATACTTGGTGGCCATGTTTGTTGCTGCTCTATTCACAGTAGTTAGGAAATAACCAGGTGTAGTACACATCTTTAATCCCTCCTTCCCAGGAGTCATAAGTGTTTGGATCTTTGTAAATTCAAGGCCAGTCTGGTTTACATATAGCCAGCCAGCAGGGTTATATAGTGAGACCCTGTCTCAAAAAAACAAAGCAAAACCAAAGAATATCATAGCTAGAAAATGAAGCAGTCTGGATGTCCATCAATTGGCGAATGGATAATGAAAATCTGCTACATATACACAATGGAATTATATTCAAGAATAAAGAAAAATAAAACTATGAAATTTGCTGCTAAGCAGATGGAAATGGAATACATTATAGTGAGTGAAATAACAGACCTGGAAAGACAAATGCCACATGTCCTCTCTTCCTTTCTTCTTAATCCTTATTGCTAAGCTATGTAAGTGGCCTCCAGAAGGGAAAACTACTCATTCCAGTCTATTCTGCATCTATATGTGGGCTTGTGACAAAGCTCCAGGTAATAGGACATAATGCATGTGGTGGTTTCCTGGAACCCAGCATCTTTCTTGTTTCTTCTTTGCCTTACTGTCTAGGATGCAGGAGTGAGGGCCACAGTGCATTCTGGTTACTGAAGATGAGAGCCACACTTGGAGAAAGTAGAGCAGGGATTTGGAAAGAATCCTTACTGTGAACAGTGCCTATTGAGGACTTCATTAAACCACAGGAGAAATGAATGTACTTGTTGTTTAGATTTCCGTTGATGCCTTTCAAACTAATCATAATCAATGTGGGGTTTTTCTTTGGCTTCTTTAGTTAGTTGTTATTAGAGTAATATAAATAATTTTTTAATGTAATGTAGCTCTAAAGCTTACATGATACAGAAGTGTTAGAGTAAAAAGTGGAGTTTCTTTTTTCTTTTTCTTTTTTATTATATTTTATTTATTAGTTTTATGTGCATGAGTATATTGCCTGCATGCATATGAGTTCACCTGTGTCCTGCAATGCCCTCAGAGGTCAGAAGAAGGTGTCGGTTTCCCCTGGAACTGGAGTTATAGACAGTTGTTATCTGCCATGTGGGTGTTGGGAACCAACTCTGGGTCCTTTACAAGAACAGTAATGATCTTAACCACTGAGCAATCTCTCCAGTCCCATTTTTTTTATATTTTTATTTTATGTTTATGAATGTATTGCCTGCACGTTTGTAAGTACACCCATGTCATGCAATGCCCAAGAAGGTCAGAAAAGGGTGTCAGATCCCCTGGAACTGGATTTGCGGGTGGTTGCTAGCCACCATGTGGGTGCTGGGAATCAAACCCAGGTCCTCTGCAAGAAGAGCCAGTGCTCTTAATTGCTCAGCCATCTCTCCAGCCCCAAAAGTGGAGTTTCTTTCATCACTGCTAGTCTCACTTCTTTCACTGATACTGTACAACCAGTGTGAGCAGCTTAACAAATCCAATCCATATTTAAATTTTTCATCGATATCTTTGTCACTTCATGTTAAGTATTTTCTCTGCATTTGTATACATATATGTAGTTTTTGCTTTTAATATAATTAGGAATGCACACAGACTTTATTCTAGAACTTACTTCCTTCTCTTGAAAATATGCACTGATGTTTTCTTCTCACAAGAGAGAAACTTATGCCCATGGGTGCAATTGTGGCACTAATATTATGGAGGTAACCAATCACTTTCTGCTTGGATTTAAGGCTTGTGGACAGGAGGAAACACATGCTCGGTCCTATAAATCTGGCCAAGAACCCATGGTTGGGGAGCCTACAGTCCAATAGGGGTGAACCTCCTACTATTGTTCTGCTAAATGAATGTAGTATCAAACTGCCCTCTAAATTGGTATCTCTGTGCCATAGATTAGTACAGTTCTCAGATCTCATCCAATGTTTCTTTGTGCAGTGGACAGTGGTTAATGCAAAAACTATCAGCTAGTAAAAATGCATAGAATAGGTGTCAGTGGACTGCTGAGCCACAAATAGGACATTTATATTGCCCTGCCTCCAGCTCCAAGGATTAAGGACCATCATGGAAGAGGGAGTGGTAAGATTGTTAGAGTCAGAGGTCAGTCAGGGAAGACCAGAGCAAAATGGTGTTTTCTGGACATGACAGGACCACTGCACTCATGAACTCACAACAGCTGTGGTTTTCTGCACAAGACCTGCTCAAGACTAAGTCGGTCATCATTCTAGCATGGAGTGGGAAGGATTTCATAAGCCCTCCACCCCTAACTGAGGAGCTATGCACAGTTGATGGCTTTTTGGGAAGAGAGAGTCAATTTTCCTTAAGGTGTGGCTCCTGGTAAGCCAACCACACCCCAACGGATGGCCCCACACCCAGGAGCATATGGACAGCACATACTGGATTCAATGGGTTATTAGAAACATAAATAAAAGAGAACATGAAGTTAGGAGGGGTAGGGAGGTTGAGTGGATCTGGGAGGAGTTGAAGGAGGATGAAGGATGAATATGATCAAAGTATATTGTATGAAATTCTCAGAGAAGCAATTAAAACATTATATTTAAAAGAACAAGACTTATATAATTTAAATTTTATTACATTTATATACACATTTATTTTTAACCACTTCATTCTATAATTTAGATATAATTACTTTATCATGTCTTTAAATATTGATGAGGTAACTCTAAAACATGCGCCAAAGGTAAAATCAATATTGTCTCAAGAAAACAAAGAGACCAGGTAGGGTGGTACATGCCTATAATCTCAGCATGCTGGAGGCTGAGGCAGGTGAATCAAGAAGCGTAGGCCTCATATGAATTTTTTTTAAATATAAGAAAGTATTCTGATTATCTATAGCTCATAAGTTTGATAATGAACTTTGTTCTAAATCTAGCTTGTTATTTTAGAGTTATTAGAGCTTCTCATTAAACATGTTTAACGAAAAAACGCGTAATTAAAGCTCAATTGTGGAAAATTAAGATTTAAATTACATTCAATTAATCTTAATGCTAGTTGTTGGTAACAATTGTGGGTTACTTATAACTAATGTGATTCCATGCATTTAATTATTCACTTCATTATAAGATCATGTTTGTATTGTGTGTTGTTGTCCATTCATTTACACATACATTTCCATAATTCAATTTTAGTTAATGAGTTTGGAAAGTAACATACAATGTGAACTAAAATTCAGTTTTCAGTTGCTGCTAAAAGAAATATGAATTTAAATATTGCATCTTGATTTTAGTGTTGTTTGAGCCCAAGACAGAGGTAACACTATTGGAAACTGTTAGTAGAATATTAGTCTGCATCATTTTATACAATAATGGCCTGGAACTCGCTATGTAGACCAGGCTGGCCTCAAACTAATAGAGATCTGCCTGCCTCTACCCCCTGAGTGCTGAGACTAAAGACAAGAGCCACCAAGTCCAACCTATAATAATGGTTCTTTTGATCCATATATTTTTGTTTATGAAATTCTCTAAATCACACAAGCTGTTAATAATTACTACAGCAGTAAAAAATTCAGTGTGTCACATTTATTTATATACTAAGTTCAAAATATATGTAGAAATGGTATTATATCAGTAAACAGAGACAATTATTAGAGCCTCATCAGATTGTTAACATGATTTGCCTTTGGAGGAGAGGGAACAGGAAGGTGATGTAGTGGACAGACAAAATGGGAGAGAGAAGTAAGCTCCCTTCACTTAAATAGACCTTCCAGAGCCAGGGGTGGTGGATGACCACAAGGAAGGAGTTCTCCAGACAACTGGTCAGTTACTCATATGAACTCACAGCAATGGTGACATCATGTGCAAGTCCTATGCAAACTCAAACCAGACAAAAATTCAAGTGTAGACATAGGGAAGTAAGAAACCCCAACCCAACCTAAGGAAATTTTGGCAACTGATGACTGATGAGAGGGGGAAAGACCATCTCTTTGAAGAACAGGACTCTTGGTAGGTTAACCAGGCTCCAATGGATGGACCCACACTGAAGGACATTTGGGAACACAAGTTATACACCATAGGATTTGATATGTATATGCAGAGAGAGAGTACTATATATGTATATATATATACATATATAATAGAGTATATTAAATTGGGCAAGAGGTAATAAAGGGAAATGTGGGTGTGGGAGGGGATCTAAATACCATCAAATTATATTGTATGAAAATTTAATTTAAAATTTTTTAAAATAAACGAATAACATGACCTTAAAAAAAGAAAGTGTAAATTACAAAAGTAAAAATGTACTTAAGATACCATTATGTTTATTGTTTTATGTATACTAATA
>NW_008358944.1:126791-174805 GCF_000622305.1 Nannospalax galili
GGTGTGAGTTTAAAAAATTTACTCATAATGCATGATCTCATATTAGTAAAAGCTAACAAACAAAATTTACTATGTATGTAATGGGTAGATGCTAGTATGTATTACTATGTATGCATATGTGTATATACAGATATATGCTATACAGAAGCAGTATATTTGTTTTTATTGTTGTTTTATTTATTGCTTTATTTTTAAGACAGGATGTCAAGGCTGAGAGATGGCTCAACAGTTCAGAGCACTGGCTGCTCTTGCAGAGGATCCACATTCGGTTCCCAGCATCCAAGTGGCAGTTAACAACCATCTGTAACTCTAGTTCCAGGGGCTCTGATAGCCTCTTCTGGCCTCCATGATCATTGGAGGTGCACTTACACGCATGCAGGCAAAACACTCACACACATAAAATAAATTTTAAAATATTTTAAAAACAAGGCCTTTGCAGGGCTGGAGAGGCTCAGAGGTTAAGAATACTGGATGCTCTTGCAGAGGACCTGGTTTCGAATCCCAGCACTCACATGGTGGCTAACAACCATCCATAACTCCAGTTCCAGGGGCTCCAACACTCTCTTCTGACCTCTATGGGTACTGCACAATATGGGTGCACTTACATACATGCAGGCATAACACTCATACACATAAAATAAAAATAAATAATTTTTTTAAAAAGATAAAGTCTTTGTAACCCAAGTGTTGGCACCACACCTGTCAGAAACACTATCTTTGGAAGAATATAGACCCATGTAAAAACTTGGGCTACCTCGAAGAGGTTGGATAGTTAACAGAGACAATGTTACCTTATTTTAAAAAAGAAAAGGGGTTGGAGAGGTGGGCTCAGGGATTAAGAACACTTACTGTGCTTCCAACAGAGCCAGGTTCTATTCCCAGTACCCACATGGTGGCTCTGTCACCCTCTTCCAGCCTTCTCAGGCACTATACACATACCAGTATACATACACACAAAACACTTGCACAAATAAAAATAAATAAATCAATAAAAAATAAAAGAAAAAAGAAAATTCTACATTTTTATTATATTACTGTTTACAAATGCATCTATAATTGTTTTATATTTTTTAAGTAAATAAAATATATGTCAACAACCCTATTGTGAAGAAGTAATTTTTAACTACCTCTTAAAATATTAATTGCATAACCTTTGACCTAGAAATGTTATGATAGTAATTTATTCTACATATACTGCATGTGTATGCAGACATTTGTAACATTCTAAGAAGTATGATTTTATTTTATTTATTTTTATTTCATGTGTATGAGTGTTTTGCCTGCATGTATGTAAGTACACCATGTGCATGCAATACACACAGATCCCAGAAAAGGGCACTGGATCTCCAAGACTGGAGTTACAGGTGGTTGATAGCTGTTATGTGGGGGCTGGGATCCCAACCTAGGTCCTTTGGCAGAACAGCAAGTGCTCTTAAAAGCTGAGCTGTCTCTCCAACCCCAAAAGTATGATTTTAAAGACAAATGTGAGAAACATGAACTATTTGCTTATAGGAAAAGAGCTGAATAAGTTTGGCTTACATTAAAGCAAGGCTTTGCATTGTACTGTAAAAGGTACTAGAACCAACTTTATTTTTCAGTAGGCTCCAAGAAAAAAAATTGAGCAGAAAGAGCCTAACTGTAACATTCTGATTGTTTTGTGGCAGGGGCAGGGATTGAACCCAGGGTCTCATGTCGTTAAGTACAAGCTCTGTCACTGAGCATCAACTGCAGTCCCAAAGCATTCTGATTAATAAAAGAATTTACTCTGTAAGATGGTGGCTTGCTAATCGCAACTGTGAATAGTTCATCTACAACTTAAATGAACTTAATTTTCTATGGCATTCATATCTTATAGATTAACCAAGTCTAATTTCCTCAACAGACATGTTTTCTAAGCTTTATGGTCATGCTATGCTTTAAAGTTAAAGATTATATTACTGGGAGATTAAATAAAAACTCTAAAGTTAACAGTTGACATGAGAAAACAATTTAATATAACAAAAGCAGAACATTATGCAATAAACATATTAGTAGAGCTACAGAGCTCACCTGGACCTTGGCCCTACCTAGCTAGTGCTCTTTGTTCATGGACCTTCTGAGGAATCCAGAATGTATCCACCCATTCCAATATCTTTATGAGCAGAATGAACACTAGCCCTGTGCTTTGCTAAATGCTCCTGGGTGAATGCTTCTGTCTTTCCAAGATTTGGAATAAAGATGGAACTTTATAGACAATTTATAATTTCTTATAAATTTAGAGATAGTTATTTTAAGCAAAGCCAAAATTTTAGCTTTAAAACACCAGAGTCATTAAAAAAGATATGCTTAGCTCAGGAAATAAGAACAAGGTTTGACAAATAGGACTGCATAAAATTAAAAAGCCCTGCCCAGCAAAAGACAACAGAGTGAAGAGGTGGCCCACAGAATGGAAGAAAATCTTTCCCAGCTATTCATCTAATGGAATTATCATCCAGAACATATAACAAATTCAAAAAATTAAACAACCAAAGAATAAATAATCTAGTCAATACATATGCAAGTGAACTGAGCAAAAGCCTCTTAAAAGAAATACAAATGACCTAAAATACATGAAAAAGGTGCAAATGAAAACTATATTGAGATCTAATCTCACTTAAGTCAGATTGACTATCAGCAAGAAAACTAACAAATGTTGGCAAGGATGGAAGGGTGTGAGGGACAGCCTCTCGTGTACACTGCTAGTCGGGAGGTGAATTAATACAGTTGCAATGGAAATCAATATGGAAGTCTCTCAAAACCTGAAAATAGAACTACTGTATGAACCAGTTCTACTATTCCTAGGTATATATCTGAAGGAATCAAAGTCAGCATACAATAGATACTTGCACATCTGTGTTGCACTAGTCAAAACAGCCAAGTTATAGAATCAGCCTAGATGCCCATCAACAGATAAAAAGAGTTTAAAATGTAGGAAAGATACACAATGGAATTTTATCCAGCCATAGAAGAATAAAGTTGTCATTTGCAGGACAATGGATGGAACTAGAGACTATCAGGCTAAGTGAAATAAACCAGACTCAGAAAGAAAAGCATCATATATGTGGAATACATAAAAAGGACACAGAAATACAAGGAGGTACTAGGAGGGAAGAGAGGGAGATAATGGGGGAATCTAGAGATGATCGAAATATATTATATGCTTATATGAAAATGTCACAGTGAAGCCCATTGTTTCATACAACCAGTGTGTGCTAAAAAGGGATCAAATAATTTAGGAATTGATAGCAATGTCTACATCTTGATTATGTTGTCTGCTAGCTGTATGCATTTGCCAATAGCCATAGAATAATCAACTAAAAATTGTATAATATATATACTAAAATGTATGAAAATTGTCTCAAAATAGATGGAAATCTTTCAAGTACACTCACAAAAATCCTGGAGCAACAATATTAACATCAGATAAATTAGTCTTTAGAAAAAATTAGCAAATATTTTTTAGTATTTTATATATTATTTTTATTTTATGCATATGAGTGTATTATCTGCATGTATATGGATGCACCTGTGTCGTGCAATGCTGCAGAGGTCAGAAGAGGGCGTCGGATTCCCCTGAAAGTGGAGTTAAGGACAGTTCGCAATTGCCTTGTAGGTGCTAGGAATCAAACCTGGGTCCTCTGCAAGAGCAGTCAGTACTCTTATCAGCTGAGCCATCTCTTCAGCCCCGCAAATATTTCATATAGATTATAAATTAACATTTTGTAAATTCTGGATTAAATAACGTATATTAAACTTTTAAAAATATATTTTAAGCATAAAAAGAAAATTGCAGCATAATATTCATAGTGTGGTTCCATTTGAGGGAGGAAAGGAAAAGAGAAAATGGTTGGGATAGCAATATGTATTTATTACTTCGTTTTAGAACTTCTCTATGACTACTTGTTTTTGAAATTCTTACTCTCTGAGAAATGTGTAGAATTTTGATCATCACATCACCATTCATTTCTCATGATCAAATTACTCCCATTTGTCCAGCTGAAAAATAAACTCTCCTTTATATTTTGATTTTCATTTTGAAACTCTTTCATGAAAATTACAATTATATTACAGAGATTCCCTTATGCCTTCATTGCTCCCCCAGTGTTAATATCTTCCGATTGCGGTGCTGTTATCAAAAGCAGGAAAATAACATTGATAGAATACCATTACTTAGACTATATCTTATTTAAATTTTGCCGTTTGTCTGACTGAAGTCCTACTTGTGTCTGGGTGTGGTGATGCGTGCCTATATGCCTATAATCCAAGGACTCTGGAGGGGTGGGCAGAAAGAGGCAGGAGGATTGTTGCAAGTTTGAGGCCCGCCTTGCCTACATGGAGAGTTTCAGGCCACCCAGTGCTATATAGTGAGAACCTGTCTCAAATAAATAAATAAATAAATAAAACCTAATGAATAAATAATAAGATAAAATAAAGTCCTGTTTCTGGGATTTGTGGACCGGGAACCAACCCAGGAAGCCAAATTGCATTTAATTGTCTCATCTCTATTTACTTTAATCAAAAATGTTGCTCAGTCTTTTATAACTAATTGTTATGATGGGAAGAGTATTAGATATTTTGTAGAATGTCCCTGAACTTGAGTTTGTATTATATTTCCTCATGATTAAGTCTGAATTATACATTTTGGTGGGATACTACAAATCAATAAATATCTTGCCCTCCACCCCCAGCTGCCTTCCTTTTCAGTGCTGGCTATGGAACCCAAGGCTTCATGCATGCTAGGCAAGTCCTCTTGGATTTTTGTTTTGTTTGTGAATTGATTTGTCTGTATGTCTGTTTGTGACAGGGCCTCCCTAGGTAGCCCAAGATGGCTTCCAACTCCCTATGCAGCCCAGGATGACCTAAATCTCACAATTCTGCCTCTGTTTCCTCAGTGCTGGGAATTACACCACACCAGGTTACCTTTTGGGTTTTGTGACTCATACTTTCGTCTATTAATTTACAATCCATTCTTGTTTTTTAAAATTATAGGTTTATTAAGACATAATTTGCCTAGCACACATTTAAAGCATGCAGTTCAATGAGGTCTTTTTTGGTGTTTTTTGTTGTTTTTGAGACATGCTCTCATTATGTATCTCTGGATGACCTGGGTAGCCTCAAGCTCTCCGACATCTGCCTTCCTCTGCCTCCTGAGTGCTGGGACTAAAGACATGTGCCACCATGTCCATCCAACTCAATGAGTATTAAATGTGTTTATACAGCTGTTCAAGAATCACCACAATCTAGTTTTAGAATACTTTCATTGTACCAAAAAGTTCC
Organism: Nannospalax galili; assembly: GCF_000622305.1. Taxonomy (NCBI): domain Eukaryota; kingdom Metazoa; phylum Chordata; class Mammalia; order Rodentia; family Spalacidae; genus Nannospalax; species Nannospalax galili. Next base: position 132,087 of record NW_008358944.1, read on the forward strand.
TTTGAGATTGGCAAGATGGGATAACAGGTAAATAAAGCACTTGCTACACCACTATTAGGAGCTGAGTCCAATCCTGAGAACCCATGTAAAGGTGGATGGAGAGAACCAATTCCACAAAGGCATCCTCTTTACCTCCACATACACCATGCATGGCACATACCCACCCACACAATAAATACATTTTTAAAATTTTATTTATTTTTATTTAATGTGTATGAGTGTTTGCCTGCATATATGTAAGTGCACCCTTACATGCAATGCCCACAGATGCCAGAAGAGGGCTTTGGGTCCCCTGGAACTAGATAGAGTTATGAATGATTATTAGCCACCATGTGAGCTCTGGGAACCGAACCCAGGTCTTCTGCAAGAGCAGCCAGTGCTCTTAACTGATGAGCCAACTTTCCAGTCCCAAATAATTTTTTTTTTGGTCTTTTTGAGGCAGGGTCTCCACAGCTGGCCTGGAACTATGCAGACCAGGCTGGCCTTGAACTCACAAAGATTCCCCTGCCTCTGCCTCCCGAATGCTGGAACTAAAGGCATGCACCACCATGCCCAGCTTCCCAAATAATTTTTTAGCATTCCTTTATACTTGTTTATCATCAGTCTACTCTCTATCTCAGGCCCCAAACCATAAATCTGCTTTCTGTCTTTGTTCCCAAAACTATTTTTTCATCATTCATTTGCTTGGCATTTTACCCTTGTTCTTAAAACATCAGCATTCAGTTATTAGCGATGAGATTTCATTTCTTATTTTATTTTATTTTATTTTATTTTATTTTTGTATGTGTTTGAGTTTTTAGCCTGCATGTAAGTGCACATATGTATACAATGCCCATGGAGGCCAGAAGAGGGCATCAGATCCCCTAGAAGAGGCATTACAGACAGTTGTTAGTAGCTATGTGAGTGCTGAGAACCAAACCTGGATCCTCTGGAAGAGCAACCAGCACTCTTAACAGCTGAACCATATCTCCAGCCCTGAGATTTCATTTTTAACCCATTGTTTGATATATAACACAGAACCCTGACTGGTCAGGAAAAGAAATGATGGGTTTTTCATGGGCATCATACTACTAAGTCTAATTTTTTATAATTTCAGATATTGGTAGAATCTGAATTCTCAAGTTGCCTTAGATTCATTGGCTGATTCGTGCTGTAGTTTCAATTCTGTTGCCATGATAAAACACTCTGACCAGAAGCAACAAAGGAGTGGAAAAGGTTTATTTGGCTTACACCTCCAGATTATAATCAATCATTATACAGAAGGCAGGAACTTAAAGTAACTAGAAACATCACATCCGAGAACAGAGAGAAATGAATACAGCCATGCTGCCTCCTTGTTCACACTCTTCTAGTGTTCTGTCTAGGGAATGGCGCCATCCACATGAACAAGGTCTTCCTACTACATCAATTAACAATCAAGACAATCCCCTGTAGATATGTCCTTAGGACAACCAGATCTAAATAATTCCTCATTAAGACTCTCTTCCCAGTCTGGCAAGTTTCCATTTAAGGCTAACAATTATAATTCATAAAGATAATTTCAGTTAGGCTCTTTTTCTGAATTTATGAAGGTTAAAGACATAATCTTTGATCTCTTAAAAGTACTCAGCTATTTTGACAACCTAACACAGAAACTTACAGGATTTTCATTTAGTTTCCAGTTTTCATGAGCTGAATTGGATTACCTCACAGTTCACATATTGATACCATGACCACCAGCACCTCAGAATGTGACTATACTTGCAGGTGGGTTCATTAAAGAAGCAATTGAGGTAACATGAGGTGACATGGGGAGGCCTTAGTTCATTCTGACAGTGTCTTTGTAAGAAAGGGTAATAGATTAAGACACCAATGACACTGGCCAAGGGAAGACCATGTAAGGGACACAGTGAGAGGACAGCAGGTCACGGAGAAAGGCTCCAGAAAAAAGCAAAGCTATTTATTTTTTTGACCTTGGACTTCTAAACCTCAGAATTAGAAGAAAATCCATTTTGCTCTTAAGCTATCCAGCTTTTATGGTAACCACAGAAAACTGATTCATCACTGTTTTGAAGTTACATAATAATGTGCCTCAAAGCAGGCCTGCTTTTATTCGTTATCTGGGCGCTCTTATAATCTGAAAACTCATAGCACTGATTTTTCTTGGATTCCTCTACTGATATTTCTTCTCTCTAATTTTCTCCATTACTTTTTGTGGAATTCTTCTTATGCAAATGCTGAACGCATCCAAACTGGCCTTGAAGCTGCAGTCCTCCTGCTTCAGCTTCAGAGTAGCTCTCAGGGACTGCAGATCTATGCCTTCAGGCCCAGCTCTGAGCTTTGCTTTGCTTTTCTTCTTTGTAACAGTTATCTCTCTGTCGTTTTGTTCTCCTTTCTAGAACATTGGCTCAAATTTATCATACAAGCTTCCTGTGAATTTAAAAAATTCCTTCATTATATTAATTTCCCCCCACTTCCCTCATTTTGTTTCCCCAACAGTTCTTTTTTAAAATAACTTAAAGCTGTTTCATGGGCACAATACGTCCTTTATCCCTCTGTGGATATGTGACAGTTTTCTTCTCACATCACAGTCAAAAACTTTCTTGGAAGTTCTGGTTCTATGGGGGAAGATTGCTGATTGCAGGCTTCAGGTGGGGTCATCTGGCCAGCTCATTCCATTGGAACACTTTTGTTTCATTGTGGGGTCATCTGGCCAGACCATTCTATTGGAATACTTTTGTTTTATTGTTGGGGGTTGAGGGAAGTTGGGGGTTGAGCTGCTTGTTTATTAGCTTGAGATGGCCTCAAACTTGAGATCCTCCTGTCTCAGCCTGGATATTCTCAGACAAAATATAGGTGTGTGCTGTCATACCCAGGTCTCCACTGGGGAACTCTTGCCCCTGTATCTTTACGTTTCTCTTTTGAAGGTGGTCAGATATCCTGGAGAATTTTCTGATCTCCAGGATCAGGATTTTAAATGGAGGTAAGACTTGGGATTTTATTGTGTTATAAATGTTTCCTTGACTGTTTCCTTAATTGTGGCTTGAATCCCATCTCCACATGTGCCAAGAAGTCCTCCAGAAGAAGGCTTTAGACCTTATCCAACCTCTGCCAGGCTATGTGGGATTGAAGAGCTTTCTTAAACTGACTTCTAACTCACTTCTGTTCTTAAGTTCACCTTTCTCCGCACTGCCAAAGGCACCTGACATTCCTAAGCACTTTAGGTGCCTGTGGTGCAACCAGGTGTTGTGTACTGAACTGAAATAGTCCCTCTTGGAGGGAGGAAAGAAGGACAAGGAGGAGGGAGACTCCTTAAGACTCAGGAAGAAAATGAAATTTATAACACTCAGGACTTAAACCTTACAATTCTCAGTAATCTCTTAAAACTTACAAGATTTCTAAGGTCCCCTTTCTCAAGGTTCTATGAACAATAGCAATTGCTGGGGAGAGGAGACTGGAGACCTGCTAGACAGCCACCTGCAAGGTTGCAGGGAGCGTGAGGAAAGCAGATTTTGTGAGTGGCCATTCTTGATGGAACTAAGCTGCCTTTGAGTTGTCAGAGCTCCTGTAAGTAACCCCAATAAACTCTCTGGCTCACTAAGCTAGACTTGAATGAAATTGTTTTTTAGGTCTCTCATTGGTACATTATTGGTGTGAACAGACATTTATCTTCCAAGGACAATTCACACACCAGCTAAATCCCAGCTTTCACCAAGATAAGTTTAGGGATCATTTTTCTCAGGTCAATTACATTAGTTACCTCTTCATCTCCATGGCCTCTTAACTTCCCAAATCACCTCCTTTTTGTCTTCCTTAGTCATCCTCATGGTGGGTTTTGCCTTTACAAACAGCTCCTTTACTGTTGTTTCACTAGGTCTCAGGAAAGAACCAGAGCACATGCATATGTTTAACTGATCATTTCTCAGACATCTGCTTTGCATTTGTAAAAGTAAATCAAAAGCTGGCCTCAGGAGAGTAAAGATGAACAGGACTGCTTTATTGTTTTGCTACATGACATTGCCACTCTAAAAACTGATCAACAACTGTGTCCATGGAACAGAAAGTACACTTTTGACTCATGCTTTTATCCACCAGTTTTCTTTCAATTTTATAGCTCACTTGTCAACTGAAAAGAAAACTGCTAGTAGCTTTAACTGCAACCAAAGGGATCTTGTGAAACGCCCTACCCTCCTGACCTTAGTCTTTGAATATAGTTCAAGGCTAATACTAATCCTCTTCCTGATGCTGGTTTTTCAAAATTATAAAGCCTCCAAGCTTCAAGTGATCGGTATGTGGTAGGTACCTGGTTAGGCAATTTTATATGCATTAGCCTATTTAATCCTCCCTTCAAGCACTCTCCTCCCTGAGAGTGTCCATGTTTGTATCTGTTTTAAGAGAGGGAAAACTGGGGCTCCGAGACGAAAGGTTTGTGCAGTTTCATCCACCTATAGCAGTAAAGGTAGAGTTTTAATCCAAATCCAAGTTGGCTGATTTCCAAACCCTCTCCTCCCCACCATACTATCTTGTTGTTTTGTGTTTTGAAAAGGTTCACCTTGTAGCTCAAAATGGCTTGGGACTCGTTATAGCTTAGGCTAGCCTGGAACTCATGGTGATCCTCCTGTTTTAGCTTCCCAAATGCTAAGTTTATAGGTGTAAGCCACCACACTCAGTTTGCCATGGTGCCTTAATGATTAATTCAGACAGGCTTTTGAATGTTCATTTGCATGGCCAATGCATCTCACAGTTCCTTTCCCCTTCTCCAGTTCACCCCGCCCCATACTACATGCCTGTATCAGTAACTGACCTCTAGTTGTTTCAGCTTTTACAGATTTCTGGGCTTCCTCCACTTTTTGCCCACCTAACATGTTACATTTGGGGGAAAGAGTCCATGACCTCCCAAGCAACTGTTTCTTGCTATTCATGTGCTCATATAGCACATAAACAATCCTCCTTAGTTAGCTAGGTCAAGGATATAGCTCAGTTACTAGAATGTCTGACTAGCATGCATGAGGCCTTAGGTTCAATTCCCAGCACTGCACGAACCAGGCACAGTAGCATACACCTATAATTCCAGCACTTGGGAGGTGGAGGCAGAAGGATTACAAGCTCAGTATTGCTCTCAGTTGCACAGCAAGTTTGAGGTCAACCTGAGATGCATGAGACCCCATCTCCAAAAAAAAAAAGAAGAAAGAGAAAATTCTCTTTACACTATAAAAGCAAAAATTACCTGTTGGGGTGGAGAGATGGCTCAGTGGTTAAGAGCACTTGCAGAGGACCCAAGTTCAATTCCCAGCATCCACATGGCAGCTAACAACTATTCATAACTCCAGTTCCAGGGGAATCCAATGCCTTCTTCTGACCTGAGCAGGCATTACATGACATGGGTGCACTTACATACATGCAGACAATACACTCATGTCTATAAAATAAAAATAATAAATAATAAATGACCTGTTGGGGCTGGTGAAATGGCTCAGTGGGTAAAAGCACTTGTCACCAAGCCTGATCACGTGAGTTTGATCCCCAGAACCCACACATGGGAGAGAAGTGGCTTCTGATCATAGATTCCTGAAGATGGTGACAATATTATAATTATTATTTTTCTTTTTTTTCCATCTTTTTGAGACGATCTCCTGTAATCCCAGCTGGCCTGGAACTAGAACTCTTTAAAATGTAGACCATGCTGCTCTTGAACTCACAGAATTCTCTGCCTCTTGAGTGCTGGGATTAAAGGCGTGCACTACCATGTACTGCCTATTCTTTTAAAAACATTTTTAAATTTTATTTTTAGAACTCAGGTCCTTTGAAAGAGCAGCCAGTGCTGCTGAGCCATCTCCCCAGTCCCAATATTGTTTTTCTTCATGTGACATAAATTGTCCATTGCCCAGTACAGTGTGTGGCATTTAGCAAGTACTCACTAAATGTTTTGGCAAATACATGCACAAATGAAGTTTTACATAAACTTACATAAAATAAATGCCATGATTTTAGGCATTTAACAGGATGTTATAAAATAAAGCTTCTTAGTGCCTTTTATTTATTATTCAGAGCATTGCTAGTGTTTTAAATCATTCTTTTTCAATGCTGAAGATCAAACCCAGAACTATGCTAGACCACTGAGTTCTATCTCTAGCCTTTGGTCCTTTGAGGCAAAGTCTAGATATGTAATTCAGGCTGGCCTTGAACTCAAGATCCCCTGCCTGTACCTCTTGGGTCCTAAGATTATAATGTACTTGATACCATATCCAGCTCCCATGTTAAAATGAAAATATAGACATTAATTCAGGAAGCGTATTGTGGCAAGTTTGAAAATATTTATTTTCATTATACAATTTAAAAATGTGAATTTTCACTTAAAAACTAAAAGGTTATCTTATTCTCAGATGATGCATTATCATGTTTTGAAATCCTTCATTTCAGCTGAAAAACTTCATTATATAATTATAAATGAAATTAATACAACACAATGTAGGAAGTACAATAAACATAATACAATGCATAAAGTACAGTGCAAGGAAGACTTGGAAACGAACTTCAGATTTCCAGTTGTTACTGTAAACAGATTGGTTGCAATTTTCTTGAGGCATAGGTGATAGTCTTTTTATCAAACTCCCAAGGAAATAGGAACTCACACAACAGTTATCGAACATATGCAGAATGTGAAACATTCTGGGATGCTAAGTCAGCCCAGTTAAAAACAAAAGACTGATGGCATAAAACGTACAGAATGAGGAGAAGTAATTCCCTGAGCAGCTTAATTTTGTGCATAGTTTTCTGTTTTGTTTTGGTGGGTTTTGTATTGTTTCTGGTTTTAAAAAAATTTTTTATTGAGCTTTTGTAATTTTATACAATAATTCTTAATCAAATTTAGGCCCCCTCCCCCATTTTTTTTTTTTTTTTTTTAGGCAAGGTTTCATTATGTATCCCTGTCTGGCCTGGAACTTGCTATGTAGACCAAGCTGACTTTGAACATACAGAGATCTGCTTGCCTCTGCCTCCTGAGTGGTGGAATTAAAGGTGTGCACCACCATGCCTGGCCATATATATAGATGTTAATTGTAAACCGTTTACTTTGTTCCAACAAGCAAAATATGTCCTTAGAGAGTCTTAAGAGTCTTCCTGTGGACTTAGATTGGAATTACGGATGGCCTGGGCCACAGCAGGCAGCCTTTAAGCTACTCTGGAGCTGTTCAGTTGTGTTCACACAATGGCCATTCAGAAATGAGAACGAATAGTCCCTAAGTAGAAGCCACGGTAAGGATGAACTTAACAGAATACGGGACAGAAAATGTTTCACTTCACCTTCAAGGAGAAAAGGTGGCCTATGGTGTTAATGGTTAGGATATTCATTTTGGGGAAATAACCAGGCAGACCTTAGTGTGACTCTAGTAGTGATAATGTTCTTTCTCTTGCTCTAGGCACTTATTACATTAGGCATGTTTATTAAGTTCACCAAGCTATGAGTTTATCTCTGCACCTGTGCCTCACTCTATGCATACGCTGAAACAAACTTGACTCATAAATCATAAAATACAGCATGAACTGTCAGTCATTTCCAATAATCTGCTCCTCTCTCCAAGAGACTTCCAATGTGAGGGAGAGGGTGTATAAACTGTGACTTCCTTAGATGTGGCTTCCTGGAAGGGTATATATAGTTACGGTGGGATGATATTGAAATATCAACTGCACTAGGATTACCAAATTTTAAAAATATAATATTGTGCCAGGCATGGTGGTGCATACCTTTAATCCTAGTGAATCTTTGTGAGTTCAGGGACAGCCTGGTATACATAGTTCCAGGCCAGCTGGAGCTACAGGGAGACTCTATCTCAAAAAAGAGACCCTATATATATATTATTCCAAAACTGGATCACTGTGTGAAGAATTTTACTAAGGAAATTCTGAGTACTGTGACTCAAATCCCAAAGGATATTTTAAAAATTGGTTTCTTTTTTTGAGAATTTTATACATGAGTACAACCCTCCTTCCCCAATCCTAACTCCTCCTCTCCTCCATTCCCCTCTCAAATTCATGTCCTCTCCATATGTATATGAAGTCCTACTGAATCCAGTTTTGTTGCTCATATACAATTCTTGGGTGTAGGGCTGATCACTTGGGTATATGAAACTTATCAGGGGCCTTGTTCCTGAAGAAAACTGACCATTCCTCCCTCCCTCTGCAGCCATCAACAGCCTGTAGCTCTTCAACTAGAGGTGGGCTTTGTGTGCCCTTCCCCGATCCATGCTGGAATGTTGACTGGTGTGGTCTTGTGCAGGCCTTATGCAGGTAACTATACATTGGGAGTTCATGGATGCAACATCCAACCCTGTCATGTCCAGGAGACACTATTTTATAGCAGGCCTCCTAGTCATTTGACTCTTACAATCTTCCTGCTTCCCTCTGCCATGATGTTCTTTGAGCCTTGTGTGAAGGGGTTGTGTTATATAGATGTCCCATTTGGGGCTGGGCACTCCATGATGATTTATTGTCTGCACTTTGACCAATTGTGGTTCTCTGTTATAGCCTCTGTCTGCTGCAGAAAGAAGCTTCTTTGATGAGGGGTAAGAGCTGCACTTATCCATGGGTTAAGAATTTAGAAGGCAGTTGGATACTATATCAGTTTAGCAAAATGATAGCAGTAGGTTCTTGAGGATCTATGACCTCTCCAGTCATGGGTTCTTGGCTAGGTTTACAGTATCACGCTTGAGTTTCCACCTATTGAATGGGCCTTAAGTCCAGTTAGATAGCTGTGGTTACCTCCAAGTTCCAATAGAAGTGCCACTATTGCACCATTGGCCATATCTTGCCAAGCAGTCATTACTGAAATTCACAGTAGCTGGGTAGAACTATTGATAGCTTTTCTTCCCCAGCAATGTGCATGCATAACACCTTCTAACACTATGAGAGCTAGCCCTCAGGGAAGAAGCTCCCAGATCAGTACTAGCTTGATTTCTCCAAGCCCTGTGACCTAAGTGTGTATCTTCAGCAATAGAGTCTTACCCTCAAATTCTGGCAGGGAACCAAAAGCAATGGCAATAGTTTATATTGTTTTGGTAGTCTCTTGGACCCCCCCCCTGACCAACTCAAAGGGCCCTATCCCTCACCTGGCACTGGGGTTTTTGTTTGATGATCTTTGGTTTCTGGGAGGAACATTATCCCCACATGTGGAGTAACTCCAATTAAACTATATGTATGATATATATTAAATAATTTTAATTTAGTTTAATGTTAATATATAAAATAATTTTATTCTGTTTTTTTAATTTTTAATTATTTATTTTTACGTGTATGAGTGTTTTGTGTGCATGTATGTAAGTGCACCACATGCATGCAAACCCAGAGAGACAAGAAGAGGACATTGGATCCCCTGGAACTGGTGTTACAGATGGCTGTTAGTCACTATGTGAGTGCTGGGAACCAAAGCCAGGCCCTCTGCATGCGTAGCCAGTTCTTACCACTGAGCCATCTCTCTAGCCCCTCATTTGATTAATTACTTAATAATGATATACAACATATTTTGATACAATGTATTTACCCTCTTCCTCCCAGATCCACCCCAACCTTCCTACCCAACCTGTTTCATGTCCCCTTTTTTAAATCTATGGAGTCCAATTTGTGTTGAACAAAAACTCTTGGGTGTGGAGCTATCAACCTGGAGCATGGTTGACCTACCAGGGGTCACATTCTTGAAAATAACTGACTTTCCTCCCAGAAGCTATCAGCTTTTGAGCTAAGGGTGGGACTTTGTGCTTACTCCCACCTCCATGCTTAGATTTTATCTGGCTTGAGCTTGCACAGGTATTGTGCATATTGTTACAACCACTATGAGTTCATATGTACAAGTATCCTATCCAGAAAACACCGTTTTGTTGTAGTCATCACCGCCTCTGGCTCTTGCAATATTTCTGTATATATCTTTATCTATATACTATTTTATAAGTTTATATAGAGTAAGTTTCCTATAGCTTTTTCAAACATCCTTAGTGTTATTTATTCCTCCAGTACTCTCTGCTTTACCTTCCTCACCCCCCCATACCTACTTTTTTTCCTTTCCCCCTTCATAGCACCTGTTTTCTACTATCCCCCTCTTTAAAGCTCTTTCTCCCTCCACCAAGTTCATTTTACTTTCCTGGCTTCTACGGTTACTCCAAGTTGTACACCCACACCTTAAGATTTGGAGTTAGGATCCACATGTAAGAGAAACATGGAGCATTTGTCTTTCCATTTTTCATCAATTTACCTGCAAATGTCATGATTTCACTTTTCTTTACAGCTTGAGGCTCTAGCTAGAGCAACAAGACAAAAGAAGGAAACTAAAGGGTTACAAATTGGAAAAGGTCAAAGTATTCTTATTTGCAGATGATATTGTATATAAGTGATCCCAAAGATTTCCACCAGAAAACTTCTAGAAATAATCAACCCTTGGGCTGGAAAGATGGCTCAGCAGTTAAGAATACTGGTTGTTCTTGCAAAAGACCTGGATTTGAATCCAAGCACCCACAGTGCAGCTAACAACTGTCTGTAACTCCAGTTCCAGGGTATCTGATAGCCTCTTCTGTCCTCCGTGGGCATTGCACAACATGGGTGCACTTACCTACACACAGGCAATACACACATACACATAAAATAAAAATAATAAATAAAATATTTAAAAACACTGGGCGTGGTTGCACTTGCCTTTAATCCCAGCACTCGGGAGGCAGAGGCAGGCGGATCTCTGTGAGTTCAAGGCCAGCCTGGTCTACATAGTGAGTTCCAGGACAGCTGGGGCTACAGGGAAACCCTGTCTCAAAAAGAAAAAATATATATATTAAAAAAGAAATAATCAACACTTTCAGCCAAGTGGCAGATTACAAAACTAACTTACAAAATTGTATTCTTTCCATATTCCAATAACAAACAAGCTAAGAAAGAAACCAATGGGAACAATCCCATTCACAATAACCTCAAAAACAAAAAACCCCAAACAAAATTCCTTCAGACTATAGACCTTATTACATATAATAAAGTGCATTAAATTGGGGTGGGGGGATAAGGAGAGGTATGGATAAGGGAGGGAATCCAAATACCATTAAAATATACTGTATGAAAATCACAAAAATTCAATTAAAGAAGAGATTCTATTTTTCAAAATCCTTGGAATAAACCTAACCATGAAGGTGGAAGTTTCTACAATGAAAAATTTAAATATCTGAAGAAAGGAATTGAGAAATACACTAGAAGAAAAGACTTTCCATGTTCATAGATTGGTAGAATTAATATTGTGAAAATGATCATCCTACCAGAAGCAGTTGACACATTCAATGCAATCACAATCAAAATTCCCATCACATTCTTCACAGAAATTGAAAATAAAAATTTAAAATTCATATGAAAAGATCCCAGAGAGTCAAAACGAAAAGAATAATGCTAGAGGAATTGCCATATCCACTCTCAGGTTATACTACAGAGTCCTGGGAATAGAGGCTGCATGGTAGTGGCGTACAGACACATAGACCAACAGAACTGAATAGGCATCTCAGACTTAAGCCCACACAATTACAGCCACCTGATATTGGACAAAGATGTCTAAAATGAACACTGAAGGAAAGACAGCATCTTCAATAAATAATGCTGGGGAAACTGGATGCTCACATGTAGATGAATGAAATTATACCCTATCTCTGACCGGGCACAAAAACCAACTCTGAATGGATCAGGTACCTCAGTGTGAAACCTGAAACTCTGAGGTTCCCACAGGATTTTTCAAAGAGGATGCTACCAAGAAGAGGTCTTGCTTCTGACTCTGGGGGAATTATTGAGGTAGAGCTGCCACTCCCTTCCAAGGCTTCCGATACACTTTACAGGGAGCTCCAAATGGCCATTTTCTGCAGCTGCCAGACCCAGAAAATGCCTCTGACCCATGTGTTTCTATGTGTTAGAAAGCTAACACAGCTTGGGGCACTAGGGTACAGGTTTCAGTGACATGAGCAGGATCACCAGGCTGAGGAATTTTTGAGCATTTTCACTGGATCAGACATAGGCCACTTGGGAAATAGTTACTTAGAGCGAGAGCCAAGCTGCTGAAACAGGAGACACTTCAAATAAGCTATAGATAAACACTAGGAATAGAAACGTAGGATCCACAGGCTAGAACAGGGGAGAAAAAAAGTTTCCTAAGAACTCCCCAAAGGTCCAAGAAAGCCAGCTTTGAATGTCCACCAGGTACAGAAGCCCATTGGTGTCAGTGCTTTTTTTCAGTTTGTGTATATGAGTGTATTGTCTGCGTGTATGTAAGTGCACTGGTGTCTTACAGTGCCTGCAGAGGTCAGAAGAGGGCGTTGGATTCCTTGGAACTGGAGTTGCAGCCGGTTGTTAGCCATCATGTGGGTACTGGGAACCAAACCTGGGTCCTCTGTAAGAGCAACCAGTGCTCTTAACCACTGAGCCATTTCTTCAGCCCCCAGTGTCAGTTATTCTCCTCCAACCTTCAGGATTCAGAAAGAAATCAGCCACCGGCTACGGCAGGAAAAGGAAAAGGAAGTGGAGCAAAGTGGAGAAATCAAACGACATTCTTTCTCTCCACTCCCACTGAAGACAGCCTGGAGCACAGCCGCCGGGGAGCATTTGGATGAAGTTGTGATTAATATCTCAAGCAGGTATTCTGGTCTCGGATATGAAGTCATGTTTTCAACAAAGAATTGTTACCTAAGAAGGGAAGAGTCCCGGGATCTGCTCCAGCTTCGTCGTGGAAAGGATGAAGACGCTCCGCATAGTATGTGCTGGACCAGGAAGTGGGAACTCATGAAGATGTTACAGTTTTACTTACCTGTTAACTTTATATGGGTGTTTGTATTCACATACTCAGTTTAAAAAGAATTGTTTCTAAACAATCGTTGAATCCTGAAAAAAAAAAAAAAAAAGAAGCATTTGGTACAATTAATTCACGGCATACTTTCCCAGATCAGCACAAAGTTCCTCTTTGGCTATACTTTTCCTTTCTGGGGTCTTATTCCCATCTTGGCCATCCCACCTTCTAGATAACCTATTTTACCTGCCACTTATATAAACTGTTCTTGTCCATTCTGTTAAAGAAAAAAAAAATCAAGCTAAAATTCTAGATAATAGCTTTTTGGGGTTTGTTTTTGGTTTTGTTTTTGGTCTTTTTGAGACAGGGTCTCCCTGTGGAATTAAGGGCATGTGCCACCACAACCTGCAATAATAGCAGTTTTTAGAAGTTTTAAAAAAATATTTTTTATTGCCGGGTGTGGTGGCACACGCCTTTAATCTCAGTACTTGGGAGGTAGAGGCAGGCGGATCTCTGTGAGTTCAAGGCCAGCCTGGTTTACATAATGAGTTCCAGGACAGCTGGGGCTACAGGGAGACCCTCTCTCAAAAAGACCAAAAAAATAAAAATAAAATTTTTATTGATTTCAGAGTTACATACAATGTATTTGACCACATTCAGACCCTTTCCCCCATCTCTAGTCTACTACTGCTCCCCAGAGTTCATATCCTCCATTATTATCTATCCTTTCATTTTATTTATTTACTTAATTTTTGTTTTTTAAAGGCCCATTGATTCTAATCTATGCCTCCGAAGTGCTCCTGCATGTGGGTCCATGCCCTGGAGTGAGGTCAACCTACCAGGCATCACACAAGAAAGGAAAACTGATACTCTTTCTCCCCATATCCATCAGTTGCCAATAAATTCTCAGCTAAGGTGGGGGCTTCTTGCTCACCTCCCCTATCCATGCAGATTTTTGTCAGGTTTGGGTTTGCACAGGTCTTGTGCATGCTGTCATAAGCACTGTGGGTTCATATGTGGAACTATCCTGTGGTGTCAACACAGTTTTCTTGTAGTCATCCACCACCTCTGGCTCTTACAATTTTTCCACCCCCTCTTCTGCAATGATCCCTGAGCCTTTGGAGAAGGTGTGATATAGATGTCCCATTTAGTCTGAGCACTCTGTGGTCTCTTATTTTCTGCAAGTTCACTATTTGTGGGTCTCTGTGTTAGTTGCCATCTGCTGCATGAAGAAGCTTCTCATGTGAGAGTTGAGAGATGCACTAATGTATGGATGTAATAAAAAGTCTTTGTAAGTCAGAAGCTTTTAAAAGATGGTTTTGAACTGGGCATGGTGGTGCGCACCTTTAATCGCACACTTCAGAGGCAGAGGCAGGTGGATCACTGTGAGATCAAGGTCAGTCTGCTGGTGCACATAGAGAATTCCAGGCTAGCTGGGGCTACAGGGAGACCCTGTCTCAAAAAACAAACAAACAAAAATAAACCCAACTCCCGAAAAGATGGATTTGAACCTCTACCTAGAAGAATATATATATTTGTGTGTGTGTGTGTGTGTGTGTGTTTGGTGTGTGTGTATTGTCTGTGAGTGGTGTGTGGGAGAGGACACACATGTGGAGGTCAGAGGACAACTTTGTGGAGTTGGTTCTCTCCTTCCACATTTACATGGTATGATGGTTAGTTTTTGTTAATTTGACACAAACTAGTCACCTAGGAAGGGGGAACCTCCATCAGACTGGTCTGTGGGCATGTAAGTGGTGGGGCAATTTCTTGACTGTGGATTGATGTAGGAGGGCCCAGTCCACTGTGGGCACTGCTATCCCTGACAAGTAGGCCTGAGCACTATAAGAGAGTCAGCTGAGTAAGCCAGGAGATGCAAGCCATAAGCTGCATTCCTCCATGGTCTCTGCTTCAGTTTCTGCCTTCAGGATCCCGCCTTGAGTTCCTGCTTTGGCTTCCCTTGATGCTGTACCTGTAGGTCAAAAAACCCTTTTCTCCTCAAGTCTCTTTTGGTCAGTGTTTTAGCACAGCAACAGAAGAGCAAATTAGAACATGCCAGTTCAGAGGATAGAACTTAGGTCTTTAGGCTTGTGTGGGAAGTGCTTTTACCCACTGAGCCATTTGCCTACCCTCAACAGTTTTTATCCTTTGAGGATATTTTCAAATTAGTTAATAGTTCAACAAGTGGGAATAATACTTTTTGGTACCTAACAAATCACCCAGGAAACAGGGAAGACGTGAAAAGAACATGACTTGTTCTTCATTGAATCTGGACCTGTGTGTTTGCAATGACTTTTCCAGATATTCTGGATTCCATAAAAGTTTGAGAGTTTTTGTCTTGTATTTGCTGAGGATGGGACATGAGGACATGGTAGCCATGTCTCCTGGCACCAGCATTCAATCTCCCCTTCTTACTCAGCAGCAGCATTGCTGTGCTGTAAGAGTCACAGGGACCCCACAGCTGATTATGCCATGCTTTGATAGCAGTGTCCTGCCTGGGATATGTGAGCAAGGTTCAGGAGGAACTGAGCCAGGCTGGTCTGGCAGAGACGAGCACACAGCTTCCTTTTCCCTCTTCTGGAAATATCCAGGTATTTTCATCATGATGCCTGAATTGCTATAGTGACAGGCTGGAACTTGAATCTTAAGGAAGTAAACAGGAAGGAAATTGGCTAATATTGAAATGGGGGAAAAACACTTCAAAAACACTTCAAAGTTTGTAGAAACTTTGGCTTAACACTGACAGACATCAAGGACCAATAAAAGTTCTAAAGACTCTGTTAATTTGTCTCATTTTAGTCCTCCAAATGGCTCAAGGTATTTAGGAAGATCATAGATGCTCCAGACTAGGAACTTGTAATTTTAAAAAATGGGCATAAATCAACAAGAACACTAAGACCCTAATAGACAAGTTGAACAGTATATAAATAGTTGCAATAAAAATACAACCGTGACAGGGATGAATAAGAAAAAAGTATACCAACATATATATATATATATATAAGTATATACGAAAATGCAATAATGAAACCCATCCCTTTGCATGCTCTGTTGAAAACTTAAGAAAATTAATTAATGATTTGAAAAAACACAACTATGTAGTGGACATTAAAATATATGTAGTTCACCTAATAAATGTATAAAATGTATTTTTAGCTTATGAAAATATTTTTAGTCTGCCAAGGGAGCAAAGATTTAAAAAGACAATACTTCATGTTAATAAGTGTTCTATAAGATAAAATTGTTTATAACATTGCTTAGAAATTTACTTAAGCCAATGAAAGCCAAAATCATGTTTATGTCATTTCATCTTAAGCTTTTTATTTTGAAAACATACACAGAATCAATTTATTTACTTTTCACTTGCATTCCTCAATTTTAATTATTTAATTTACAGTTGCACTTATTTATATTTTACTTTAATGTTATTAATATCGTGGATACACATTTAAGAATAAGCTGTAGAAATCATGCTGTGCTGCCCCTCAGTAAATATCTCTTAAAAATAAGGATATTCTCTTGTAAAAATGTTACATGATCCTCTAATTCAGGCAATATAACGTTGACACACTTGCATTATCAAATGCACAGATTTTATTGTTCATATGTATATTTTGTGATCTGTTCCAATAATATTCTTCCTAGCAGTTCTTCCTAATCCAAGGCCACACCAGGCTCTCTGATGTCTTCAGTTACCTTGTGGTTTTTAATTGGTCAGGTCTCAGCTTTCCTTTGTTGTTTATGACAATGACATTAAATTTTTTTTTTTAATTTTTTAGAAGTATTTCATTACAGCTTTAACATATTCAACAACAGTTTCCAAAGCAAAGACACATCTCTTTCAAAAGTGTTTATAACATTTTTAGGTTCGCTGTTGAATTAATACAGTTATGCAATATTGAACTCAGTATAACTCTGTGAGCCATAAAATTGAATGAGTTTTTAACCTTTAAAAAGATCTGTTTCTTATAGAAAGACTCATTGTTTTTGCTAATAACACTGAGATGTTCGTGCATGCGTCTCTAATCTATATGTACCTGATTATTACTAGTCATAATCAGTTGCACTCGGATCCTTGGCACCTGTGTGTCTATAAAGTCATCGGGTAGATTTCAATGGTAATGTTTATCACCTTTTCTAATTAACATGACTTAAATTTTTATGCTTCCTCCTCAAATATAATTCATTTTTTAAAAATTTGTTGATTTTTGTGTGTGTGTGTGCATATCACACAGAACATCCCAAACCATCTTATTCCACTATATACCTACTTCCCAGATGGCACCCGCCCATAGCCTCCCTCCCTCCACTAGAGCCCTTATCATCCCTGCTACTCTGTCATCCCTGCTACTGTCCGCTGTGTTGTCGGCACCCCCAGCTGAAAGGGGAGGCAGTGGTGTTTTTTCTTTTTAAAGAAAAAGAATGTAAGTATCTAGGCTGGCAAGAAGGCTCATTGAGTAAAGGAGCCTGCCCCAAGCCTGATGACCTGTTCGATCCCAGGACCCACATAGTAGAAGGAGAGAACTGACTCCTGTAAGTTGTTCTCTGACCTCCATATGAACACTATGGCCTGCATGTGCCCACACATATACACACACAGACAAAGATAAATAAAATTTTAAAATGTTAAAAGAATTATAAGCAGTTATTTAGAGTCCAACATCCCTCATCTTGTCTTTCTACTATTTCCTCAGGATTAGACTCAGGCACTTTTGGCAAGAGTTTCCAGCTTTTGGCCTAATTAACTTCTACTGGGCATCTGTTATGAGGAAATAATAATAAACATGTAAAGAGTTGTTGATATGACTTTAAAGACAACACAAATGAAAATAATAAAAGCCAAAGCCCACACTGAGCTCTCTGCTTATGTGTGTAGTTTCAATCTTCTCAGTAAAATGGAGGCAGCAGCCTCTGGTCCAGCCTACACAGTATGTTCCCGTCTATCCTCTTCTTTTGCCAGATCCAAAAAAGGAATATGTATGAGCCAACAAGAGTTATCCACTCCTCTAGACCAGATACTCTTTTCTTTCCCAGCATCCCCTGCAGTTGAGTCGGGGCATCTGACTCACTTTGAACCAGTAAGCACTCTAAACAAACTTCCCAAAGGACTTCTGGGAAAGGTGGAGCCTCTCAGGGAGAAAGCCTTGAACTCCTGTCTTCCTTTTTGTGCTGCTGGTGTGTATCATAGTTGCTCAGAGTCACAGGAGCCTCTGGAGCTGTCTCATAGCCTTGAGGTTGTAAGAATGGCCCGGGGCCAGTGTGCTGAGAATCACAGAGAGCTTGAAGATGATGCTATGGAACAGAGAGAATCTCAGCTCTTGATGGCATTGCTGAGTTGCTTTTCCAGTTCTGGACCATGTTTTTCTGCTTTATCCAGGTAATAAACTCAGAGTTTAAGCCTTTCAATTGGATTTTTTCTATCTTGCTGCTATAGTGTCTACTGATGGATACAAGTAATAAGAATACCAATAGTGACATTACTTGCCCTAAGTAAATCCCAGTATTTACCCTTTATAACAATTTTGTGAAAAAATGCTAGGTACTATTAACTGGGTTTTACAGATGAGGAAGCTGAATTACAGAGACATTGACTAACTTTCCAAAAATCACACAGCTAGTGTTACAGTTTGGATCTTGAGTAGCTCCCAAGGCTCTCCCAAAAGTATAGTCCCCAGCTTCTCTCCCTCTTTCTCTTTCTCTGTCTCCTGCCCTCTTTCTCTTCTTTCCCTCTTCCTTCTCTCCCCCTCCCTCCCTTCTTTCTGGACACTAGAGTGAGTGGGTCTGCTCTACACATGCTTCCCACCATGAGGTCTGTCCTGCCACAGGCCACAAATCAATGGAGTCAGCCACTGTGAACTGAAACTATGAGCCAAAATAAATTTTTCCTCCTTTTCCATGCTGTGCCTCAGATATTTTGTCATAGGAATGCAAAGTTGACTAACATAGCTAGTAATGAAAGTTAGGATGTGAATCCAGGTGGTTTGACACCAGAATTGAAAGGAAACAGCCACATTATTCTGCTTCCCCGACAAGCAGAAGCGTAGTTTCATAAATCATGATATGTATAATCAACAGAAATTTACTAAATACATGAAAAGGAAGAGGAAACTAACATGCTTGTAAGAAAATATGGTTCTTTTATTTTCTTTCCTGTATTTCATTTTATTGTCTTTTTTGCAACTCACTAATTTAAGCCAAAAGTCTATTATCAGAAGACAGCACAGTGTGAATGTCACAGGGCAACCTTCAGGGTCAAACTTCCCATCAGGTTTCGAGCCTGATACCACTAGTTACGAGCTATATAAACTTCGGCAAGCTGCTTAGTTGGCGCCTCAGTTTCTGACTCTGTAAAATGGAGGTAATGATAGTGCCTGTTTCACATTTGTTAAAAACCAGAATTAGCTGGGTGTGGTGGCACATACCGTTAACCCCAGCATTTGGGAGGCAGAGGCAGGTGGATCTCTGCAAGATCGAGGCCAGCCTGGTCTACATTGAGAATTCTAGGACAGCTGGCACTACAGGGAGACCCTGTCTCAAAAAATAAAATAAAATAACCCGACCCAGAATTAACTGAAATAATATTCTAGAGCTGTACCTGGGATACAAGATCTACTCAACTGATACTAGCTCACATAACTGAAAATCCAAGTATGGTCAAAGGACTTGCTTGGGGATTTGTCTCCTCCTTCCTTCCTTCCCACCTGGAAGCTCTGTTTTCTCCCTACCTGGGACAGCTCTTCTTTCTGGGTGCCAATGACAGCAACGGCCATCGATGGCTGCTACAGCTGCAAGATTATGTTTTCTCTATGTTATCCCAGCAGAATAAGAAAGACTCTGTTCCAGTGGGAGTTGTGAATTTGAGACTCTTTAATGCGTATGAATCTTCTGGCCTAATTATGGTAAAAAGGTGATCCTTGCTGTGATGGGTCAGGCTTGGGTTAGATACTCAACTTGGGTGCTTAAGGTAGAAGACAGGTTAGAAACAATTCCACTCCAAGGAATATGGAGACGCTGTTCTCAGAGATCAGGAGGGGAGGAATTGATGATGGATAATATCTGCTATACCCACCTCATACCTTAGAGCTGGTGGAGGCATGGAAACTCATACAGGAAAAGTAAACATTCAAAGGGAGGCAGAGGCAGGCAGAACTCTGTGAGTTCAAGGCCAGCCTGGTCTACATACTGAGTTCCAGGACAGCTGGGGCTACAGGGAGACCCTGTCTCAAAAAGACCAAAAAAAAAAAAAAAAAGTAAAGAACACAGATTTAATGAATTCAGAGTAAAATTAGTACAGAAAAATAATTGTGAAATGCAAAATAGGAACTTCATAGAGATGCTACTGCAGCAGAAAGATCAACAGATTTACTATATGTGGGGAAAGAAGACAGAAAGAAAATATTCTACCTTACTGATAGCTTTGCTATGTGCCTGAAGGTGTGAAGTGACAGGCAGAAGTTTCTCTCAGCATAATGAGGCCTATACGAGGTAAGGTCAAGCTAAACAAAAAGGACAATAATAATTTCTCCATATGGACTTGCTGGGGTCTTCAGAAGAAAAATATTTTTTTCAAAGGAGAGTATCAGCCATAGCCTAGGATGAAAGTCCACCACCAAATCACCCAAGCATGAGACAACTCTGCTTTTTACAGGAACAAAAGGAACTAGGGAGCAGAAGGATCATTTAGTGGACACTTGGGAATTGCTCAGACATAGACCTGACCAAAGAATGGGAAACACATGGGAGTAGGGAGATACTGAGAATCAGAAGTGAAGTGATTCTATAGCATCATATGGTACTCCAAGGAGAGGCAGAGTACTTAGATAGGGGACCAGCACTTGGATTTATGTTCCCCATAAATCCCACATGACTTTTGGAGCTGTGATGTTAATTTTTACTGTCAACTGGATTTGATTAAGAAATGTCTAGAGCATCTGGGAAGCACATCTTTGGGTGTGTCCAGGGATGATTAACTAAGGGGGAAGACCTGCTCTGAACATGGGCAGCACCAACCCATGATCTGGCAGCCCAGACTGAATAAAAATGGGAAAAGGAATGCCCGTATTCTTCGTTCTCTGGCTCCTGACCCACCCAGATGTGAGCAAGGAGTCTCACATACCTGCTGCCACACCCACAAGCCACTCCCTTTGGCATGACTTTCTCACCGTGATGAACCATGAGCCAAGATAAAATCTTCCTCCTTAAATTCCTTCTTGTCAAGTATTGACGACATTTATGAGGAAAGTAACTAATATAAGAGTGCTTCCTAAATTATTCCTAAAAAATATAGTTATTTCTTCGTTAGTATCAGTATGTATGTACAAATTGGGGGAAATGAGGCTGGCAGTGTCAAACTAGGAGGCATATTGCTTACCCACCACCTGCTGTCCCATACTCTCCTGGGTATCAGTTGCATCCTCATTGTGGACTGCCGGGTGGAAAGAGGCCTCCTCCAGACAACCTAGATATGGAAAAAAAGCCATCATCATTTGTACTCAGGCCCTGTCCACTTTCAAGCCTTCATTTTTCTCTACTTCACTTCTAGTGAATGGACTTCAGTATCTCCTGTATATCTGCCCTTTATTGTAGAGTGCCTTTTGCCTGTAATATCCTGAATATGCTCTTGTTGCCTGTTGAACTTGTCCTTGAAGACTCAGTTTCAACATTACTATGGTAACAAAGTCTTGTTCCATGTCAATGTCTCTGCTGCTCCCCTCCCCTTAAGCGTAAGTCATTTCCTGTCTGAGCTTCCTCACTCTCCCAGAGTCCAGACCTCTTTTTTCTTCTGTATGTGTGTGTCATTCCTACACCGTGAGTTCGGGGAAGTCAGGGAACAAATATTGTTAATTGTTTTACCCCTACTGTCACCCAGTACACTGCCTGACTTGTAGTGACCACTTGGAGAGTGTTCGGAGAATAGTTAGAAGGTACATGAACGATAATGAGGGAAGTCACGCATTCATTCATGAATTAATCCAGAGTCCTTTCAGTTACAAAAGACTAGAAAATGAGTATTTCTGCAGAATATGAAATAGCATTCCATATTTGGATGTGGTCTAAATCCTATATTGAAAGTATTTAAATATATTATGTGCTGGTTTGATTTCATAATCTAAGAAACAAATACAAAGCAGAGCTGGAAAACATTCATAAAAATGAAAATCAAAATACTCAAGAGAATAACACATAATGATCTTACTTCCTTCTAAAAGACATGGGAAACTTGGCCACATTCACCCAGGTTCATTTTAACAAGTATTTAGTGAATGTCCTAGTCTGCCTGCCTTGTTCCCTGCAAGGTATATTATCCTTTTACTAGACTCTTGTTTCATTGAAAGTTCGCTTAACCTTTCATTGTAAATACAGTATATTAGATTGTGATAGGGATCTGGAGAACAAGGCTGAAAAATGGTCAGTGAGTGTCATGAGGCAAGGCAACAGGGCTTTATATATATATATATATATTTAATGTGTATGCATGTATTGCCTGCACATAGGTAAATGCACCCGTGTCGTGCAATGCCTACAGAGGTCAGAAGAGGCTGTCAGATTCCCTGGGACTGGAGTTATAGACAGTTGTTACCTGCCATGTGGGATTCGAACCTGGGTCTTCTGCAAGAACAACCAATATTCTTAACCGCTGAGCCATCTCAAATGTCAAATATGTGGTCGTGGAAGGTGACATTTGAGCACAGTCTGGGGAGATCTTGGGAGATTATGAAGTGGTTTTTTGGAAAAAGGGAGATGTACAAACAGCCGCAGTTTTCTCTATAGACCTATCCAAGTGGATCTTGCATTCTACTAGGCTATATTTCCTGGCAATGATCTATATTTCTTAACCAACTGAGAGTGCTGGCAAGCTGAAAGAAGTTCTCCCTCAGGCAGAGGTGGGACATGATAAAATATCTCAAACACTGAAAGATGGAGAGAGATTGGAGGTGATGTGGGGTGAGGACAATAGGAAGAATAACAGAAACAAGGGAGGCCTGGGAAGAGGGGAACACTGTCCTCTCTAGTGGCAACTCAGAGATCCGCCCTGCTCTGACTGATGCAGGCCTATAAGCCAGTGAGATGATCTGTGATCACGCTTGATCACAGAGGCTACCAAGAACCACTAAAGGTTGTTGGCAAGGGAACCATGATAAAATATTTTATTAAACAACCCAGAAGCAGAGTCCAGTTGGACCAGGATGAGGAAAGGATACAGGGAAGACACTTAAAATCTGTCTTTTGTTATCCTAACATTAACTTATTGAGTCAGAATGGAGGCAGTGAGAATAGTAATATAGTTATGAAAAGTGACGTTTTATTTATTAGTTTGTTTGCTTGTTTTGAGACAGGGTCTAACTTACAGCCCTAGCTAGCCTGGAACTCACTTTGTAGACCAGGCTGAACTTGAACTCACAAAGATCCACCTGCCTCTGCCTCTCCAGTTCTGGGATTAAAGGAGTTTTTATTGTTTTTGTTTTGTTTTGTTTTTTTGAGACAGGTTCTCACTATGTAGTCCTGGCTGGCCTGGAACTTGCTGTGTAGACCAGGCTGGCCTCAAACTCATAGAGCTCCACCTGCTTCCCAAGTGCTGGGATTAAGGGTATGCACCACCATGCCTGGTCTAGAAGTGACATTTTTTTTTTAAATAAATGGCAACTCTTGGAAGGAGATTAGATCTGAAAGGTAAGGGTGAGGAAGAAGCTAGAGCTGGCACATTCATGAAGCTCAGAGAGGTGTGAACAGATGGACTAGAGGATAAAGGACTCTGATCCAAAGAAGGTATGATTGGGATCATAGTGAGCCAAGAGCTGAAGCTATAGCCCAATCTTACCACTTTCCCTTACTTAGACAACTCCAAAGTCTGAAACCCAAGAAATGGGAAGTACTGCCAGTAACAGAAATGGGTGATTATAGAGGGACAGCTAGCTTCTGGTTGGGTAGGGGAGATGGAGAGTTTTAGTTTTATATTTGTGGAGTTTGAAGATGTTTAAGTGGAAATATTCAGGCAATAGACAGATCTTTATAACCGGAAATGGCTCTGCCCTCACTGCTTTGTGATCTTGGATGAGTCACTCTACCCTTTCTGAGCCTCAGTTTCTTCAGCTGCAAAGTGGGGATAATAGTATTACTTAGTGGTTGTTATGAATTAATTAACTGATTAATTTGTAAAGGACTTGGAATAGTACCTGGCCAGGTGTTATTTAATTGTTTGTTAAATGATGTAGTAAGGGGCTGGAGCGATGGCTCAGCAGTTAAGAGAACTGGCTGCTCTTGCAGAGGACCTGGGTACTCCCATCACCCACATGGCGGCTGACATTCCAGGGGATCCAATGCCCTCTTCTGACCCTCGTAGGCATGGCAGGACATGGGTGCACCCACCTACACACAGGCAATACACTCATACACATAAAATAAAAATAATAAAATATTTTAAAAAATAATATAGGCAAGATGTCATGTAAAGCTACCTACTTTCTGGGAAGGTAAAGATAAAGTATGGGTAAACCTAAAGGAGAATTTAAGATAATCGATGCATGGTTGGTCATAGACATCAAGAGTGAGATTTTGTAAAAAGGAAAAACTAAACTGAATGATATGAAGGTCTAGAGAGAAAGGAAGGCCAAGAGAGGCCAGCAAGTAAGGAACGAACGCTTCCGGAGTTTGCTTTGGACAGAGAAATGATGGGAAAAGCACAGTGAGAAAGAGGGGGACACTTGAGTGGGTTATTCTGAAGTTTGCTAGTGATCTGTAAATATGTATAAGACATAAAACTAGAAAATGGGCTTATGGCTAACTTCATAGACAGCATGTTCATGATGAGTGATTTTTGTGACAATTAAGGAAAGCTATCTCTAAGCATGAATTGACGACATGGAGGACAACGGTGCTGGTCTGTACTCTATGTTTAGATATCAAATACTAAATTGAATGTAGCATGATGTGAAGCAGGATGCAAGGCTTTATGATATACTACTTACCATCCAAAATAAGTTTCCTTAATGGAAAACTCTGAAAATTTGAGATGTTCTCATTACATTTTACTTGTGTTTGTATAGAAATTAGTATTTTTCTCTATATTAAAATGCATTCCAGGGCTGGAGAGATGGGTCAGCCATTAAGAACACTGGCTGTTCTTGCAGAAAACCCAGGTTCAAATCCCAGTACTCACATGGTGGCCAACAACCTTTTGTGACTCCAGTTCCAAGGGATCTGATGCCCTCTTCTGTCCTCTGAGAGAACTGCATGACAGGAACACATACATGCAGGCATAAGTAAATAAAAACAAAAGCACATGCCATAAAATTTAAAAGCTCAGAAAAGTTCATCTGAAAAACTTAGTACCCACTGGACTAAAGGCGGCTCTGGTGTAAAGACTTTTCAATTAAGTATTCATTGTTTCCAGACTGAAGAAGCACTTATATTTTCTCATTCCAATGTAATAGATATATTTAGACCTCTGTTAAGTAGGAAACAATATTTTTAAAGAGTCTTTAAAAATATTTTGGCACTGAGAAAAGAACCCAGGGCCTTGGGCACGTTAGGCAAACACTCTACTACTGTGTCATAGTCTTAGACCTTTTACATTTTTTTTTCTTTTGAGACATGGTTTCATTAAGTTGACCAGACTAGCCTTGCACTCACTATGTAGCATAGGCAGGCCTTGAACTTGTGATCTTGCCTCAGCCTTCAAAGTAGCTAGGATTACAGGTTTGGAGTATCAGAATAGCTTTCTAAAAAGCCTCATCCTCTTTCAGTCTGTTTTTGTAGTCTATGTAATGTTATGCTATGCACAGTCTTACATGCATAAAGGGCACTGACTGGGGGTGGGAAAGGGTTACCTAACCAGCTCTGTGAAGATTTACTGAACCACCTACACAGCCAAAACCAGAAGAAGAAGGCTGCCCAAAGAGACATCTGGTCTACACATATTTTAGTATTAGGTTACAAATTAAGTTGTATTAGAGCAGTGCTGTCCAGTAAGCATGCAATATGGCCTACAAATGTGAGCCACATAGGTATTCTTACATTTTATTTTATGCAAGCCACATTTAACACAAGGAGAAACAAACAGGTGAAGTTAACTTTAATGTTTCTTCACTTAACAGATCCAAAGCATCATTTTTAACATGCAATCAACGCAAACATTATTAAAACATTTTTCTTTTCTTTTTTTTTCTTTTCCTGTTACTGTCTTGGAAATTCAATGTATATTTTCCAAGCCATCTCATTTCAGATTAACCATAATTTCAAGTAGTCAGCAGCTACATGTGGCTTGTGGTTTCCATATCTGGACACTGCAGCTTTGAAGCAAAAATACATCTCTTCTGTATTTTCAAAGGCAAGTTGACAAACTGAGAATTATATAGTGAGTGCTAATATCGCACAACTTGGACCAAGCGAGTGACTTGAAATAAGCCCAGGCTCTTCCATCCCAGTCAGTTTGGGGACCTTTCCTGATTTCCTCCTTGAGTCAAGGCTGGACTTGACTGTTTCTTAGTATGCAACTGAAATCAGTCGAGATACAATGGATGACAAGGCTGTGCATAGTGTCTCCCTAGGGAAAAGTTTTGAGATAAAACTTTGGTTGTAAAAAGAGAACATAGAACTCCTAAGATTTACTCCTTGAATGGATCCATTCTGATAGTGTTTCAGGAATGATAACTCTCTGGGAAAAAGTTGATGCGTGTCCTGTGAATTCCACTTTTTTTTTTTTTTTTAAGTGTCTTTTGCCAGGACCGGTGTCAACCTTTAATAAGGCCCTAAGGCCCATCCCCAAGAACCCAGGCCTGGTTCTGTACCTCGCCAGTCGTGCCCGGCGGGCGGAAGGCGCGGGCTGCCCGCGTTTGCCACAGTCCCTGGCAGGCTCACGGCTCCGGACGGATGGCGTTTCCGGCCTGCGCTCCGTGGTCTCCGGGTCACCGGCCCGCGTTCCTCGCAGCCTGAGGTCAGCCGGGGGGAGCGCGCGCCGCCGGTGCGTGCCAGGCCGGGCGGCGGTGCAGGGCCCTCCCCCGAGAGCTGCGCGGCGAAGGTGGAAATGCGGAAGTTTCCCGGCGCGCCTGACAGATGAGGCTGGCGGCGGGCGCCGCAGCTAGTGTGCGGAGCCGGGGCCCCGTCTCCCCGCAGCGCGCGAGCCTCGAGGCGGTCGAGCCATGGCCACGCTGCCCAGCGCCGAGCGCCGCGCCTTCGCGCTCAAGATCAACAGGTAAGACGCGGGCTCGGCGCCGCCGCGCTTCCTGCCCGCCCGCCCTTCCTCTTTCTCCCCTCCCGGTCCCCAGGCTGCGGCGGCAGAGCTGAGGAGCGCGCGGGGGTTCAGCCGCGTCCGGGTCCTCCAGGCTGTCCGACTCGCCGCGCCCTTCCCCGCCGCCCCTTGAGCCGCCAGTCCAGCCCCGCCTCGCCTGCGCGGTCCCTGCCAACCCGACAGGTGGCGGGGCCCCGGGTGTGCGGTGCACGCTGAGGACTTTCCTACGAATCGCTCCTTCCTTTCAGAGCTCGGAAAAGGGGAAAGAAGCGGAGGGGTGAAATGAAAGCTTTGCTTTAAGGCAGATCCTTCCAGACGTCTGTGGTCCTGAGTAGGGCTCTTTCTTCCCACTTCGACAAAAAGCTTGGCTCCTGGTTGACATCGTTATTTTTATTCCCCTGATCCAAAAAGGAGCCAGCCATGAAGTGGAAAAAGTGATTGAAAAAAAATTCTTCATTTAAATAAACAAAAAGGAATGAGCCGTAGCTGACATTTAAAGATTTAAAGCACCCCAGGAAAGCGAAGGAGCCAGGGATCGCCAGTTCGTCAAGTTACACACACTAAATCTAAGCGGGTTGACTGCCCAGAGTTCTCGGTGGAGGTGCTTCAACTGCAGTTTTTCCTCCACTGAAAACTGCTGACAAGTATTTGGGGGCGCTTTTGCCCTGACCTGGGAAATCTAGACTGCCTGGTTAAAAGATAATGGGAAACTCGCCGTGAAGGGCAGCCTCAGTCCGGAGGAGTTCCAGTTTTCTTTCAGTTGAGCCTGTGAGAAGCTGGTTCCACAGTTAAGTATATCATTGTGCAGCTAGTGTGTGAAGTTTGAGCCACTAGGAATCACAAGCCCCGAATGAGCTAAGGACTTCCAGAAGGCACACTGAGCATCGAGGTGTAGCTGTAAGCAAACTATTTCAACTACCTTACTATTTCATCTGTAAAATCAGTTTAATTATTAATATGAAGTGTATACAAATGTCAAAGGTTAAAGAGTACTAGTCTAAAGTCATAAATTATGGAATTTATGGAAATTATCAGGGACTCGTTGGGTTTTCACAGCTGTTGTGACTGCCTGTAAGGATTGTTCATGGGGGTTGCTGATGGATTCCTGGGTGCAGTGCTGCCTCATCATACTTTGTTCCAATCAGGAAAAAGGAACCAATCAGGCAACAAGGAATGAAGGCAGAAAGATGTTAGAGTGAAGTTGGGTGGTGTTGATCTGAAATGAGTGACCACAACCCTATAAACACTGGTAGCTGTCTTGTTAGGACTGGGGGTTGGCATAACCCAAGGGCTAAGAATTAAGGCCTTGAGCTAAAGATGGTGGTCTATGCCTGTAATTCCAGCCCTTAAGGAACTGAGACCAGAGGATTGCAGATTCCAAAGCCAGCCTAGGCTACATAAGGAGACCTTGCAAAACAGAAACAAAACAATCAACCACTCAAACAAAACAGAAAACAAGAATAGATTTCCTTGCAAATTGGCTCTTTGCTGCCAACTGTGAGATACTGAATGTGCTTAACCTTTATTAACTTTAACCTCTCTGTCCCTTCCCTCTCTCCCTCCCTATCCCCAGGATTTACCTTGTAACCGAAGCTGACTTTGAACTCAAAGGAATCTCCTGCCTAAATTTCCCAATTGTTAGGTGTGCACCACCAAACCCAGCTAACTTTTATTTCTTTTATATCATATGGGAATAGTCATAGTATCTGCCCATAGTGCCTGCCTCCCAGATTGTGAGGGGGATTAAATGAGGAAGTACAGAGTGCTTGTAATGCTTGGCTCAGAATAAACGTTGAATGAATGTTAGCTGTCATGTCATCTCAATCATTATCATCTCTGAGATCCTAAGAAAGAAAAGTAGGAAGGAAAGCTGAACTTGGAGCATTTCCAGGAGGAGACCAGCTTGGGCTAGGTATGGGGATGCCTGTGGCCAACTGGAGCTTTCTTGGTGCTGATGCCCCTCATTTGTGTTCCATTCTTGTGCTAAGAACCCGCTACACACTCACTGGAATGGAGTATGTGTTCTAATCTTACCAAGAGGTTCCTAATTAGTGAAATAAAATGTTTCCTAATCTTCAGGAAAGAATATGAAATATATATTTTCATTTCTAAATGTATTATATTTACTTTATGTGTGTGAATGTTTGCCTGCATGTATGTAAGTGTACCTGTGTCATTCAGTGCCCTCAGTGACCAAAAGAGGGCACTGGATCTCCAGGAACTGGAGTTGTAGCCAGATGTTAGTCACCATGTGAGTGTTGGGAATCAAATCTGGGATCCTCTGCAAAAGCAGCAAGTGCTCTTAACCACTGAATCATATCTCCAGCCCCTGAATTGTATATTTCTGTTCATACAGTTCTCTTTCCCCCTTTTGTAGCATTTTGTACATTGGGTACAAGAATTATGTTAAGGAGCTTGGCAGGAATAACTTCAGAATAGTGGATGAATAAGACTATACCTAATATTAATATAATATTAAAATTCATTACTCGTTGACTACTATGTTCCAGATGTTGTGTTGTCATAAAATCCTCACAAAACCTTAGGAGACTCCAGTGGTCTCTTACAGAAGATCTCTTAGCTTTAGTTGCCAACTTGACACACCTAGACTCACCTGGGAAGAGAGTCTCAATGGGGGCTGTCTGCATCTCTTTGGCCTGTGGGCATGTCTGTGGGGGTTTGTTTTGATTGTTAGTTGATGTAGGAGGACCCAGCCCAGTGTGGGTGGCACCACTTCAAGGGCTGGGCTCTGAACTGTCTAAGAGTAAAGAAAGCAGCTGAGCGTGATCAAGCAAGCGAGGATCAGATACTGTCTTTGCTCTTGACTGTGGATGTGACATGGTGAACTGCTGGAGTTCTTGCTTTGCCTTCCCCCAAGTGATGGACTGTTACCTGGAAATCAAAGCTAAATAAACACTTTCCTCCCCTAAGTTGAGCTATTTTATCCTAGTTACAGACATGAAAGTAGAACAGAAGAGGAAAATGAAGCAGACGTAGTTGCTCAAGGCTCTGCAGCTTGCTCAAGACCTCATAGTCAACGATAGCAGAGGCAGGACTACAGGCTGCTCCTAAGATTGCAGTCTTAGTGGGGCCTTTGCTGTTTTGACCCATGGGTTTTACGAATTTTCTTTAAAAGCAAGGAATTAACTTTTAAGAATCATTTCAGTAGCAGCAGTTTGTTCTGTTTCTGATCAGTCCTTAGTGTATAAACAGTGATGCTTTGCAGTGTTGAAAATGGAAAAGAAAGTATTTTATACCCTTGCATGTGTGTCGATTCATTTTTAAAACAGATCAAATTACAAAACTAAGACCTCATTGAAATGTGGTCATTAGGACTTTCAGCACATCTTCATATTTTTTACCTTTCTACTTATAATCTTTTAAAATTTGTAGGGTAAACTACTGTTCTTCCTATTAATAAAATATTGAAATCTGACATGTTAAAAACTGTATTTGCTAAGAGTTCTGTTCCTGTACAAGCCAACCTCAACAAGGAATGAGCAGACTTTCACAGTCTGAACAATGTCCCCCACTGCATTCAAATTTCTGTGGCTTCCTGCAAGCAGAGTTGCCCAGTACAGGGCCAGGGCCAAAGCAGAGGAAGCAGAGAATGCTGCCAGCAGCTGTCTCCCCGTGGTTGTCCTGGCTTTCTCCTGCCCTCAGAAGCCTGAATTCATGTGCTGGAAACCATCATCTAGAATGTGCTTGGAGCATCCAGCATAATTGTATCCCTTGTTCTATAGTTAAACAGGAAGATAAAAGACAAAAAAGATGTGCCACTTTCTGAGTTGGAAGAATGGAATTTAACTTCCTGTGAGCAGTATATATTTGTTTTCATTTTAGTGATTTCCCTGAAACAGAGAGACTAGTTCTGAATTAGGTAGTCACAGTAACGCTTGCCTTTAGGATTTTGCACACAGCTGTATTAGATGTATCACAGTCTGTAAAGGAGCATCCGCTCTTATTAATCACCTCTTTTTGATTACTGTAGCTTACTACTTTTGTAAATGTGGAGATTATTACTAAGGCCATGAAAACCCATTAACCAAGCCTTGGTTTCCTTCTTTTTCCTTTTATACTTGTTGGAAATTAAACCCAAGCCCTTATGCACTGTAGGCGAGGTTTTACCTTGCCAGACCTCAGCCTTCTTGTTTCTTTCAAACTCAGAATGGGTGTAGAACTTGAGCAAATGTTAAAGTAAAACGAGAACTTCAGATAAAACGCATAGAATGCAGGGGGAGAGCATTAATGACCTTCTGACATTCAAGATTGAAAGACGTAAAAATATGACTTACACTTCTAGCACGCTTACCATGTGGCAGATATGGGTCTCAGCATTCGTAGCATAACTCATTCACTTCTATGAAGTAGAAACAATTACAGTCTTCATTTTTCAAATGGAGAAACAGAGCTAAGAGAAGTCGCATGCATTTTTCAGGCCACACACAGCTAATTAAGGGCAGAGCCGGGGGATTCATATTCAAGCAGTCTGACTCCAGAATCCTGCCCTCCTACCCATCATACCAGGATGCATCTTGGTTTTAAGATAAAAAAGTAACAGCATTTACTATAGTGTCAGCCGGCTAAAATTCTGGCATAGCTGGGAGAGGTGCTCTCAGCCCTCACCCCTTACTTTGGAGCTATTGGTGGCTGATAGCTGTTGGGAAGGGAGAATCATTCTATTTTGAAGCTGTTCCCACTAGTAGGTTTCCCATGGTCCAGTGGATAGCCCCATACCCATGCATGTATGTGCAATGCTAATTGGACTTAGTGGGTTAAAAAAAAAAGACATGCTGTTATGTTAAAAAATAAATTGCGAGTGGTTGGAGCAATGTTTGGCCTAGTAGGTGCTTAACAAATATTTGCTGAATAAATTTAAAAAAACAGATATGAAGTTGGGAGGGGAGCATGTTGGGAGATATGAGGGGAGTTGGAGGAAAAAATAAGTGGCTATGATCATATTTTATTATATACATGTATGAAATTCTCAAGAATAAAGGAAAATTTAAAAAAATAAGGAGATGAAATAATGCTAATTACTCTGATTTGATTAGTGGGCACTGTATAGGTATTGAAATACCAACACTATACCCAATAAATGACAGTTATCATTTGTTTATGAAAATTTAAAGAAAAAAGAGGAAAAGTGCCGATGAGATGGCTCAGTGGTTACAAGTGCTTGCCCAGGAAGCCTGACCCCCTAAGTTCCATCCCAGGAACCCACCCACAGTGGAAGGAGAGAACTGGTTCCCCAAAATGGCTCTCTGACCTTTACACAGACTCCATAGCACATGTAAGCCCCCTACAATAATAAAGAATTTTTTAAATTAAAAAGTGGAACAGAATATTAGGCATTATCAATTATTATGAGTGATTTGGGGGGAAGGTAAAACCAAATGCTATAAAAGACTAAAGTTATATAAAGGTTGCATTCAAGAACAATTCCAAAGCGCCAACCTGAAATTCCAGCTGCTCATGAGGCAAGGCAAGAGGATCACAAAGTCAAGGGCAGCCTTGACAACTTAAATATAAAAAGGGCTGGGGATATGGCTCCATGGCAGAGCCCTTGCCCAACATGTATCAGGCCCAGAACTGGGAAAGAAAAAAAAGAAACGAAAGGAGGGAGGAAGGGATGGAGGGAAGGAGGGAGGAAAAGAAAAGGAAAAAGGGTTGGGATGGCTCAGCAGGTAAAGGGGTTACAGCGAAAGCCCGATGACATGAATGTGATTCCCAGAACCCACAAACAGGTGAAAAGAGAGAACCAACTCCAAAGAGTTGTCCTCCCACTCCACATCCATTATACATATGTGCTAGATAGCTTTAGTGTCAACTTGACACACCTGGGTTGAGGGAGCCTCAATTGGAGAACTGTCTTCATTGGACTGGCCTGTGGCCATGTCTGAGGGGCATCTTCTTGATGAGTGATGTGGGAGGGCCCAGCCCACTGTGGGTGGTGCCACCTCTGGGAAGGTGAGTCTGTGATGCATGAGAAAGCAGACTGAGCAGGGGCCAGGGGAGCAAGTGAGTAAGCAGCATTCCTCCATGGCCTGTGCTCCAGCTCCTGCTTCAAGGTTCCTGCCCTGGGTTCCTACCTTGGGTTCCCTAATGAACTGTGACCCAAGAGATGTAAGCTGAGTAAACCCTTTCCTCCCCAAGTTGGTAGTGGTCAGAGTGTTTTGTCACAGCAATGAAGAAACAAACTAAAACATAATAATAATAATAATAATAATAATAATAATAATAATAAAGTTTTTAGAAACAACCAGGTGCTGGAGAAGTGGCTCACAACCACCTGGTATCTCCAGCCCCAGGGGATCTGATGCCTCTGGCCTCTGTGGGCACCTATACACAGATGTATATACACACACGCAGACACAGACACACACACAGACACACACACACACACACACACACACACAATTTTAAAAACTAAAATAAATCTTAACCCAAGTTCTGGTATGTTATAACAGATTGTGATGGCAATAGATAACAGTAATGAACTGTATATTTCAAAAAACTAGAAGAAAATGGGCTTGGAGAGATGGCTCAGTGGTTAAAGAGCACTGACTTCTCTTGCAGAATACCCAGGTTTGAATCCCAGCATTCACATAGTGGCTAACAACTATCCATAACTCAACTTCCAGGGTATCTCACACCCTCTTCTGTCCTCCACAGGTACTGCATGACATAGGTGCACTTATACACATGGAGACATAACATTCATACACATAAAATAAAAATAAATAAATCAAAAAAATTTTAAGCTAGAAGAAAGTATATTGAAAGTTTTCCCCATAAGAAAATGATAAATATTCACAGCCCTCAGGAGGCAGAGGGCAGGTGGATCTCTGTGAGACTGAGACCAGCCTGGTCCACACAGTGACTTCCAGGTGGGCTGGGTCTAGGGAGACCTTGTCAAAATTAATGATAAGTTTGATGAGACAATGTTTAACATGATTTAAACATTCCATGATATACATGTATCAAAACATCACATGGTATCCCATAAATATGTACAAATTTTATGCTTTTATGTAGCAATTGAAATAAAATTAATTTAAATTAAAAACAACCTAATTTGGAATAGGTACCAGAACCAGATGAGATAACAGGGAGATTTCTGAGAAGCATTTGGTAATATTTTGCTGCAAAGATAGTAAATCATTGAAATATATGTAGCCTCATGTCGAACTGTGTAGCTGAGGTGAAGTGGTGCTGTTCTTTGGCAATGGTAGCATCTTCTGGAAGGAACTAGTGTTCTCAGGAACTGCTTCATTTGCCTGGTATGTTCTAGACCAAAGATTTATAGATGCTCACAGGCCATCAAACTCAGATCTGTAGTCTGTTAAGTTTAAAATTATTTCCTGCCAGATTCTTGGAAAAGGCTCATTGAACTTCAGTGATATTCTGAAGATGCTTGACAGGACATATATGAAAGACCCTTCTACCAAGGTGAAATTTTCTTTGGTAGGAGCTCTTTTGAGCTCCAACAATTCTCATGTATTTGTGAAACTAGTGTTTACTTCGTCATGGGTCCATCGAACAAAAATATGACATCATATGGCTCCTCGGGGAGAGAGGTTGAGCTCAGGGAGCAGAGCTCCTGTCTCAGCTCCCCACACAGAGTTAGAGAGGGAATGGGATGATGTCATAAACACCTACCCTTTCCATCCTCTTTATTTTGAGAAATTTGATTAAAATGTTGAAGCAACAGAAATGTCTATTCCTGGCCCCACATGCATCTAGTCTAATACATTGCCTGTCAGCTTGCTTGGTAATCCAGGTTAGCCTCAAACTCATGGCTATCCTCCTACCTCAGTTACCCATGTGCTGGGATTACCAGTATGCACCACCAGGCCAGTCCTCCATTCTTTAGACTAATGTCCATTATCACAGCTAACACACACACACACAAGATCCAAGTGCAACTTCATGACAGTGGTTATCTGAGAGAGTAGAAAGGAGAATAGAAATGGCAAGCACATCGAAAGACACTTCATGGTTATCTGTAATGTTCCCTTGTTGATTGATTCATTGACTGATTGATTGATTGATTGATTTGTGTGTGTGTGTGTGTGTGTGTGTGTGTGTCTATGAATATATGCAAATACCTCGGCACACATGAAAGTCAGTAGACAATGTTTAGGGGTTGGTTCTCATCTTTCTGTTTGCTGAGACAGGGTTGCTTTTGTTTCAGCCACAGCATACCCTTGGCTAGCCAGCTCATGAGCATCTTGTGTCCCCATCTCCCAGCACACAACAGTAGGAAGGCCGGGATTACAGACGTACGCCACTGCATCTGGCTTTTTACATAGGCTCCAGGGATCAAACTGAACTCAGGCTTGTACAGCAAGGGCTTTTACCCACTGAGCCATCTTCCTGGCCCATGTTCCCTTTTTAAATTTAAAAATATCTAAAGCAAAAGCACAGTAAAGCAAAATAGCAAAGAACAGTAAGCAAAGAGGAAAAACATCCACATGTCAACCACCCATAAATTAATAGCTGTTAACATTTGGATGCACCTACCTCTGTATTTTATCAAAACAAAATCATCTTGTATGTGTTACATTATAATCTGTTTTTTATTGACTATACCAGGAACAACTCTCCATGCCAATCAGTGTAGACCTGTATTATAGTTAACATAAGTATATTATGATTTACTGAAGTAGTTATTATTGAACATTAAGAGAAGGTCCAGTTTTTCAAAATAATGTAGAATGTAATGGATTAGTCCTGTGCATGTTTCTGTGCTTATGCAAATATTTCCTTACAAATTCATAGGAGTAGTTTGGTTTAAAAGGATATCTACAAGGCTTTTTTTTTTTTTAGTGTGTATGCAGGTATGTGTGTGTGCATGTGCAGCATATGCATGGGTGTGTGCATGTGTGTTCAGCCGCTTGCATACCCATGAATTCACGCAGAAGCCAGAGAAGGACCCTGGGTAGCCTCCCATTTTTTGGCTAGTCTGGTGGTCTAGAGCTGGTGTTGCGGATGCATGGAGCCATGTCCAGCTTTTTACATGAATGTTGAGGATTCAAACTCAGGTGCTGATACTTGTGCAGCAGGCACTCCTAACCACTGAGCAATCATCCCAGCTTCAGTTCTTCAAGGTTTTTAAAAAATATTTTAAAATTTTTATTATTTTTTAACTATGCATATATGTGTCATGCGGGTTCTGGGAACTGAATCCAGGTCCTCCATAAGAGCAACCAGTGCTCTTAACCACTGAGCCATCTCTCCAGCTCTCAGTTCTTCAAGTTTTTGATTACCATGTTGCTCCTGGAAACGTTACACCAATTTCCATTCCTACTATTGCCCTAAGAATGCTCATTTCCCCACATTCAAACCCCACCCCACCTCACTAGGAGTTTATCGTTCTTTCAAATGTTTACTTGCTAGTGTTGACCCCTTCCCTTAAATGTTTCTAACCTCTTCCTGTCCAGTTGCTCTTCTGGGTCACTAACTGACCTCAAGTCATTTTGTAGCAAGGAAAACAGTCATGTATTTCTTTTTGCCTTAAGTATAACTAAAGATGATCAAAAACTTCTATTTTTTTCCTTTCTTTTGTAATGTTATTGGACATTTTTCTCACTTTTTTTTCTTTGTCTTTTTGAGACAGGGTCTCCCTGTAGCCCCAGCTGGCCTGGACTTCACTATGTAGACCAGGCTGGCCTTGAACTCACAGAGTTTTGCCTGCCTCTGCCTCCCAAGTGCTGAGACTAAAGATGTGTGCTACCATGACCAGCTGGACATTTCTTTTGTAAAGCAAATTCTTTGTAAAGCAATTTTGGACATATTCTCTAATAAAAACAAATTGTAATTTTGTAAGCAATTGTAAATAACTTTTAGGTTATTCTAACAATTGATTTTGACAATAACATTGTTACTCTAACAATTGATTCTAACAATCTTTCTTGATTTTGTTGTAAGCTCTAGTTAGTAGACCTCAAATTGTTCTTTTTCTTTGCTTAACAGTTTAATCCAGTCAACCCCTCCTTTGAGTGTGTAAACCTTGACCCTTTTAAATAAAATTCTATCACAAAATAAGATTTCAGATTTCATTGCTCACTGTATATGTTTTCCCTTGGATGAGTGATAATGTGGGTATCTTTCATGACTTTTTCTGTTCCCTTCCTTGTGGGATTGGCATTTGGGGCTAACTCATCCCTCTGCTCAGAAACTGCAGAGCTTCCTGACCTCCTCTTCCATTATCAAAGCAGAACTGCAACTAGATTAAGAAATGCAGAACTGTAATCAACCCACCCTCTCTCTCATCTCTCTCTGTTTTGGGTATATATGGTGTGTGTATGCGTGTGTGTAGGCTCTAGGCTGACATCAGATATCTTCTCTTTTGCTCTCTTCGCGTGTCTTCAAGAGTCTCTCCCTGAACCCAGCTTGTCATTTCAGCTAGTCTGGCTAGTCACCTTGCTCCAGGTAGTTCCTGTCTCTGCCTTATACACACTGGGATGACAGGCAGACTGCCACACCCACCTGGCTGTTACCTGGGTTCTGGGGATGGAAAC
Source organism: Nannospalax galili (assembly GCF_000622305.1). Classification (NCBI taxonomy): domain Eukaryota; kingdom Metazoa; phylum Chordata; class Mammalia; order Rodentia; family Spalacidae; genus Nannospalax; species Nannospalax galili. The sequence goes on from NW_008358944.1 coordinate 169,603, forward strand.
TGCAAGCACTTTACACACTGAACCACCTTCCCAGCCCCTTCTTCCTCCCCTTCTCTTTTATCATCTATGTATTTATTATGCGTTTGTTTATGTTTGTATGTGTGTGGGCATGTGAGTGCCACAGCATGTATTCATAGGTCATAGGACAACCTGTAGGTGTTGATTCTCTCCTTTCACTAGGTGAATTCTGGGGATCAAACTCAGGTCCCCTCAGGAGGCACCTTTATCAGCTAAGCTGTCTTGCTGGCTCCATCCTTCTCTCATCTCTTGATTTAAAAATTTTTGTGGGCCTGTGAACCCTAGGACTAGTAGTTTGTTATTTATCCGTTCGTCCGGTCGTTCTCTTGTTCATTCCAGCTGTTGGGCATTATTATATTCTAAGTTCTGTACTAGCCCTAGAAATACCAAGACGAATGAGTCCTGAGCTTTGCCTTCAAGGAGCAAGGATGCTAACCAAAATTAGGAACTGGAAGGGAGGGAGCCTCCTGGCCTCTGCTGGTAATGCTGTGCCTGCAGAAAGGCCATCTCTCGGTCATGCCCCTGGGGATAGGGCAGTAGGCTTATCCAAAACATTTTTGGGAATCTTTTTAGAACTACTTTCAGAGTCAGAGACCATTTGTTCTTAAAAATAAACTCAGTGATATGAAATCATTTTCCTTCAAGGAAGAATGGGCTTTATTTTTTTAAGGTTTCAAAAGTATAGAAAATACAGATGTTGATCTAGCAAATATTTGACTGTCTCTGAGCGTAAATAAACAGTTGTTAGCCTCTTGTTACCTTTGCTTTAGACATTTTTAAAAAGGGAATGTTACAAATAAATGCTAAGTCTCTTTTGATGTCCTTGCCATTTTTGCCCTCTGGTAACCATGGTCATGAGTTTGTGTGTGTGTGTGTGTGTGTGTGTGTGTGTGTGTGTGTGTGTGTGTGTGTCTAGCAGTACATTGTGTCTGACTTTTGGAGCAAGCCGTTCATTAGCATTCAAACAGGTTCATTAAATTAGATAGTATCAATTTGAGTTAAAGATGAGAAATAAGGCTGGAGATATAGATCCATGGTAGAGCTTGCTCAGTATCAGAGGCCCTGGGCTTAATCCCCAGTACTGCAGGTATTGGGGGGAGCAGATAACTATAAAGTCACAGCTTTGGTTCTGGGTGCTTCCTTAAATTGCTATGGAAACAAAAGCCAAAAGAAGTTCTAAAAGTGATTTTAGAAAGACTGCATTATCAGAATAAATTGCTTAGTGTTACCCACATGGGATTATAAAGAACAACAGTTTAAATGATGTATATATTTTGTATATTTTATTTATTATTTTTACTTTATGTGTATGAGTGCATTGCCTGAGTGCATGTAAGTGCACCTGTGTCATTCAATGCCCGAGGAGGTCAGAAGAAGGCATCAATCCCCTGGAACTGGAGTTACCAACAATTCTTAGCTGCCATGTGGGTGCTGGGAATGGAACCTGGGTCCTCTGCAAGAGCAGCCAGTGCTCTTACCCACTGAGCCATCTCTCTAGCCCCCAATATGTATATTTTAATAATATTTTCCAATCATTCCTTAACATTCCTTAACATTGCTCTCTTCCTGGAATGCCCAAGAATATTTTCAACTCCCCCTCTTTTCTCCCTCAGATGAATGCACCCCTGACTTGCTTTTGGCCTGAGATAAGCAGCTGAGTTGTGATAACGTGTTTACTACTTTTTTTTTTTTTTTTGGTCTTTTTGAGACAGGGTCTCTCTGTAGCCCCAGCTGTCCTGGAACTCACTATGTAGACCAGGCTGGCCTTGAACTCACACTGATCCACCTGCCTCTGCCTCCCAAGTGCTGGGATTAAAGGTGTGCGCCACCACGCCCAGCCATATTTTTAAATATATGCTTTTAAGAGCACAGAATAAAGATGTTTGTCTCCAAGCCTGAAGACTTAGTTAGGGAACACATGTGGATTAGCAGCAGGGGTGGTGTCTGCCTAGCATGTTGCGCATGTTTAGCCTGGTGTGACCAAGCCGTTGCCCCCTGTGCTCTGCAATGCTTCAAGTTAGATGAACTCACAGGAATGACCATGGAAAAAAAATGCTTTCTCCTTTCTGCCTCGCCTTGCTGCCATGCAGTGGACTGTTCAGCACCGGTACAGCCCTTCTTTGGGGAGGACTGAGCTCTCTGTCTTCAGGTTTCTGCTGTGTAATATGAACACTCAGCAGAAGCTGGACTCTTCTCATGAGTTGCTCAACTGAGATTCATGGTCACCTGGGGAAGCAAACTAGTTCTCACTCATGTGAGCATGCAGTAATTTATACTAGAATGACAGTTACTCTTCCTATGCTAGTGGAAAATCTCAGGTTCAAAGTCTACTGAAAATGCAGCAGTCCCTCATCCTGCTAGTTAATACAACTGTTTCAAGGCAGCAGTGACCATCTGTTCCCTGTGGGAGTAAGACTTTCACCTTCCTGTTAACATTCTGGCTAGTTTGCTTTGTCTACTAATCTTCCATTCCAAATCACTGTCTGTTTCACAGCATCCCTTAGAAGGGCAATCAGATTTACCTATTCTGAAGTCAGATTTACTTATTTATTCTATGATCAAATTCATCCACTCTTATCTTGTTCTCTATCTGATAATTTTATTCATATTATCAAGATGTTTTTTGATTGCCTACAAATTTCTCTTTGTATTATAGAAGATTTTTAAAACAAGCCAACACTATACCCTTAAACTTCATCTGCTTTGGGCAAATTAACATAAATGTAAAAGTCAGAGAACGCAGAGCAGTGTTGGATTACGTGGCTGGGTGCAGGTTAAGGATAGAATTCAAAGTTGGAGAAGCTGTAGCTCTAAGGAAACACCTCTAAAGAAGAGGTAAAGCCTCAGCCAGGCCTTGAAGGCCAGAGCTGTGACTGGCATGTGAAACAGGTAAGAGGAAAGAAAAGTGAGCAGTGTGCAGAATGGACTGGGGGACTCAGGCGAGGGCAAGGAGGGAGCTATAGGCATTCTGGTGTGAGGTGATGTTTGGGAGTAAGCAGGGAAATGAGAGTGGGGGAAAAGGGTCTGATTTTGCAGAGACTTACAAGGGAATCAGTGGGACCTGAGAAGCAGCTAAATACTTATTCACTCATTTCTGTATGCTGACTGTATACTGGGACCTGTTCTAAATGTAGAGGTGGAGTTGTGAATAAGCTCCGTAGCACTGTTATTCTAAAAGAAGAAATACTCTAATGATAAGAAAAGAAACAAAGTATCAGCTAAAAAGGATGTATCCACTATAATAAAGGCCGTTCAAGATTATGAAAGGCTTTTTGAGGTGTAGATACTTTAGACAGGATGGTCAAGGAAAAGTGTCCCTGAGAGATCATCTCTGGACCACGGACTAGGCAGGAACCAGTCTGGTGTGTAGAGAGGTCATGCTGTATATTTTAAATGTTCAAGTCTGTGTACCATATACATTTAAACTAAGACAGAAAAAAAGCATTAAAAATACCCTGACAAGGGACTGGAGAGATGGCTCAGCGGTTAAGAGCACTGGCTGCTCTTGCAGAGGATGGCTGGGAATCAAATCCAGGTCCTCTGCAAGAGCAGAATAAAAAATTTTTAAAATAGATAAAGTATGTTTTTAATTATCCTGATAATTTTCTAAAGCCAGAAAGTAGTATGTATAGCATGACATAATTTTATTGAAAAATAAATATATGCATGTTTCTCCCTGGAGAAGAATAGATAATACATATAATAAAGGATGAGAGGGACATGCCAGGAGTGCTGTCTGTGGGTGATATGATTATTCAAGGTTTATTTTACTTGTACTTGGGGTGTGCACATATGTATGCATATGTATATGTTTCCAAGGGTTTCTTCAGAGTCTTGTAATTGAAAAAAGTGACCCATTTATAAAAGTAATAACATCAAGAGTCTCATTCAGGGCAAATGAGATAAAGATGATGTGAATAAGAAATGATGAAAGTTGGAATTTAAAAGTTAATTTTGAGAGGCTGAGTTTATATTTCCCTTGTAGGGTTTTTATTTAAGAAGATGTAGTAAATCAGGTGATTCAAGCCTGTAATCTCAACCTTCTGGAAGTTGAAGATCATGAGTTCAAAGCCAGCCTGGGCTACATAATGAGACTCTGTCTCCAAGAAAGAAAAAAAGTGTGATGTAGTAGACCATACATTTACATACATCCACTGTCTGTGAATGGAGGAAGATTCTACTTGTGCCTTGTTTAGGGCGGTGTCTTTTGAGGAAAAGCATTAGGAGCCATTTGCCATGTCTTTTCCCTATTCTATGCAGTAGTCCAGTTGGAGGCTGATCTGAGTCCTGGACTCAAGACCTCAGAGGGGAGCTATAATTCCCCTTTGAAGGGCTGGAGTGATGGCTTGGCAGGTAAGAGCACTTGCTATTCCTCCAGAGGACCTAGGTTCCATTCCCAGCACCCACATGGCAGCTCATGAGCTGTCCTTAAATACATGCAGGCAAAACACTCATATACATAAAAATAATAATAAATAAAATATTAAAAAATAATTGCCCTCTGAATATCTTTGTTTTTTACAAACCAGTATGATTTGGAGATTATTTATTATCACAGCATAATCTGTCCTACCCTAGCTAGCACAGATGAGTTTAAGTACACAAAATTTCTATAGGGCAGCTGGATACATAGACTTAGGGCTTGAGCCCTAAATCATGGAAAATATTGGTTAAGAAGTCATCTATGAGGTACAGATGGAAACTGAAGAATGGATGCGTTTTGGGGGGCTGGTGACATGGCTCAGTGGGTAAAGGTGCTTACCACCAAGCCTGACAACTTGAGCTTAATCCCCAGGACTCACATGGTGGAAGGAGAGAACTGACTCTTGCAAGTTAACCTCTGGCCTCCACACAGGTGCCATGGCACATGCATGTGTGCTCGTGCATGCGTGCAGACAGACAGACAGACACACACACAGTAAAAAGAACAATTACATTTTCTATGCAGCATAGTATAGTGGGAAAAGAAAAGGAATGGGCCCAGGGCAAGAGTCACTACCAATTTACACGAGTGAAGAACTACAAATAGGGTAAGATGTGGCAAACTGATGTACTACTAGCAAAGGGAGCTGACAGGCAGTGAGAGGTCAGATACCAATTTTTTTTTTTTTTTTTTTTTTTTTTTTTGAGACAGGGTCTCCCTGTAGCCCCAGCTGTCCTGGAACTCACTATGTAGACCAGGCTG
>NW_008358944.1:174942-199528 GCF_000622305.1 Nannospalax galili
TAGCCCCAGCTGCCCTGTAACTCACTATGTAGACCAGGCTGGCCTTGAACTCACAAAGACCCACCTGCCTCTGCCTCCCAAGTGCTGGGATTAAAGGTGTGCGCCACCACTCCTGGCCCCAGATACTAAATTTTAAGGGCAAACAAAGAGCCATTGGATTTGCCTTGAAGGTGCATGGAATCCTCTGAAACAGCAGTTTTAGCAACTGTGGGAGGAAATTAGATTTCACAGGGTTAGAGAGCGAGGCAGTGCAGAGGAAATAGAGGAAGCTGGCAGAGGCCACTCCTTTCAGACGTCTGCAAGAGCAGAGAGAAGTGGGCCAACGGTAACCAGAAGCTCCAAGGAGGCTGACTATACAGACAAGGCACTCTGTGGAAGAAAGGATATGCAGAAATCAGAGTGACTTTAGTCCATTAAATAACTCACACATGAATGAAGTTGTTCAGGGTGCTTAATGCTGTCCAGTGAGTAACAAGTGTCATTTTGTACCCACATTAAAGTTTGAAAAAAATATAGTAGTGTACAAAATAATGGGTCTCATTATGACATTTTCAAAGGAAGTGCAACGGTACTTGTTCTTTCCTCGTAGATACCCTCCCCATACTCTCTTTTGTCCTTTCTTCCCCTCTATACCCCCCCAAAGCCCCCTCTGCTGTAATGTCATACAGACATGCATACAACATACACGTAAGTAAATCTAGATTCTTCTATGAATGAAAGCACAACACTTGTCTTTCCACGCCCATTACCCTTTCTTGTTCCCCTCTCTTTAGTTCCCTTCCTCTCCCCACATAGGCCCTCTTCTACTCTCACTACACTAACACTTCTAACAGCAAGTAACAAGATACTCCTTAGATGTCATTGAGATTTGAGGTCACTGACACTTTCATAGACAGTATTGCCTTTAAGAACACGGTATTCATTTTAGCTTTATTACCTTTAAATTATCTTTCTATGTGCACAATAGAAAAATAACAATACTTTCATTCTGATATGTTGCTGCTTTAGATGGCACCTGCTGTGAGTTAGTGTTTCATGTCTATCAGAGTCTTGAACCCTCGTACCTATGACTGCCAGCTTATTTGAAAACAAATTCTTTTCAGATATAATCAGGCTGAGAAGAAGTCATCCTGGATTAGGGCAGTCCCCAAATCCAAGGACTGGTCTTTGTGTAGGAAGAGCTGCAGGGATGTACAGAGGCAGCAAGGAAAGGACCCACAAGCCAAGGAATGTCAGTGATGCTAGCTGCCAACAGATGCCAGCAGATGCAGAAAGGTTCTTCTAGGCACCTTCCTAGGATTTGTGGCTCTGCTGACACTTTGCTTCAGGCTTTGGCCTTCAAAACTATGACAGAATAAGTTTCTGTCACTTTAGGCACCCAGTTTGAGGTAAATTTCTATGATGGCCCTAGGAAACTAACATCGTTCTAAAACTTTGCAACTTAAAACAGCAGCTGTGTGCTGTTTCTTGTGGCTCTGCAGTTAGCTGTTTGGGTTGAGCTCAGCTCCATGGTCCTTCTATGGGCCTCACTTGAGGTCATATGTAGCCACAGTTACTTGGTGGCTGAATTGGGAAGATGGCCTCCCTCAGGAGCCCAGGCTTTGATGCTGAGTGCTGAGGGACCTTCTCTTCACAGGGTCTCTCTTTCAATAATTTCGCTGGGCTACCTCACTTCCTTACTTGGTGGGGATGTGAGTGTTCTAAGAAGACAAAGTGGAATCTGTGAGGCTTTTGAAAGCTTCTGTCTGGAACATCACGTCATGTCTACCTCATTCATTGGTCAAAGCAAGTTACAAGGCAACCAAGCCTCATGAGTTAGGGAAGTAGACTCTAGACTAAAGAAGATGCTACACTATACTTGGCCATTTTACTTTATCATATACACTACAGAGAAAGTCATCATTTTCCCACTGCAAACTTCAGACTGTTTAAGCAGAAGGACGAGTCTTTCCCTATTCACATCACAATACCCATTTTACTGGCAGAAAGACTGAAGACAGGTGATACTCCTTCAAAGACACCAGTGAGTCATGCTTTGTGAGAGACTCTTTGGCCTGTGGAAGACATCTGTGTGTCTGGAAGAACAAAACACAGTCCTGCCTGGAGGCAGGTAAATAAACTTAATAACTTCTTGGTTTTCTCTTAAATCCCATAATTACCCTGATGGAGCCCAGATTGCACAGCTGTCTGATCTAGAATGAAGAAGCAGTTTAAGAGTGTAAGAGAGAAAAGCTACCTGAGAATTGCCATGTGTCACTCAAAAGAGCAAAATCTGGGGCTAAACCAGAGACTAGGAAAAAAGGTCAGTAGCTCTTTAGCCTCAGCTTACCAGATGATCTTGGAAATTCAGTCACTGCCCAAGCCAAGGTGAGTTCTATGATGGGAATAATTAAAGCTGAGTAGTAGAGGAAAATGACTAGAAGAAAGTGTCTTTGTAGACAGAGAGAATAATGTACCAGGCAGATATGTACCAGGGGCAGTCTCAAAAGGATCACTCTGGCCCCATTCCAGCTGCCTTTAGCTGTTGCAAGTAAGTGCTAACCAAAGTATTGAGGGGTTATTTATTTATCCTTTTTCTTTTGTTTGATATCTTTCTGAGACAGGCTTTTTAAAAATATGGCCCAGCCTTGTCTTGAAACTAACTGTATAGCCCAGGCTGACCTCAAAGCCATAGTGATCTTCCTGCCCCCAACCTCCCAAGTGCTGAGATTACCAGTGTGTACTACCATACCCAGCTCTATTTTTTTTCACAATAAGAACCCTAGTACTTGGGCTGGTGAGATGGTTCAGTGGATAGAGGTGCTTAGACACAGGCCTGACGGTCAGTTTGATCCCTGGATCCCACAAGATGGCAAGAGAGAACCAACTCTTGAGAATTGTCCTCTGACTCTCACACTCATGCACACTGGGGTGTGTGCATGCCTATGCACACACACACACACACACACACACACACACACACACACACACAAAGAATTCCAGTGCTTGACAGTGCTTGGTGTCATGGGCCAAGGTGCCCCTGGAAATTTTGGTTCTTATGTCTTTATTTCCAGCATTCTGAGAGTGTGTCTTCATCCTCAGGGTCACAAGATGGCCTCTGAAGCTGGACACTGAGTGAGTATCGGAGGAAGGAAGATGACAAAAGAAGTGTGCCAGTCTTCCCTTTTACGAAACTTTCCCAGAGGCTCACACAATATATAAACAATATATTTGTTTATATATTTTATTATTCAGAGATGTTATATATACCTACAAGAGAGGCTAGAAAATACAGGGTTTCCTTAGCCCTGCGTATTGTCTCCTCCAATAAAACTAGAGTTAAAAGAAAAGGGCTGGTGAACTTTAATAGGTCTCTGCTCTGTCTTAGTCTTCCACAATTGCTGTGGGTGTGACTTCTGAGGGAGCTTCCAAGGGAGCCTCCTGCCTCCTCTACTCCACTAATTCTGTAGCTGACTCAAGCTGTCTAATTATAGGTTCTAGCCTAGTGGGGAGGGATTTGGGGGATGCAGGTCCAGTATTGCCATAGCTACCTGTTAAAACAACCTCCAAACCTCAGTGACTTAACAAAATTATTTTGTGTTTATCTTAGTCTGAATCAGGCCCTCCTCCAAGCTTGCATTTCTTTTTACATTTATTTATTTATTTATTTATTTATTTATTTATTGTGTGTCTGTGTGTACACACATGCACATGCCATGGTACAGTGTGGAGGTCAGAGGACAACTTGGGGGAGTTGATTCTCTCCTTCCCCCCGTGCAGTTTCTGGGAATCAAACTGATGTTGTTAGGCTTGACAGCAAGTGCCTTTACCTGCTGAGCTATCTCATTGGCCTGGCTGCTTTCATTTTATGCTCTGCTGTGGCTTTCAGGCTGTTCTGGCATCATTTAGCCAGTGGTTAGGAAGAGTGAATAAAAGATGGTGCCTCTAGTTCTTAAATCCCTCAACTCAAAAATAGTGTGTGACTTCCCTCAGCCACTGGTAAAGGCTTGCTCATAAGTCCATGGAGACATGGAAGAGTGGGGAGCACAGTATGAGTCCAGGCTTGTCTTGAACTATGTGGCTCAGCCATGCTGGCAGCCACGCTCCATCAGCCACTCTTTGCTATGAAAGAAGAGCATGAATCTTCAGGGCTCAACCAGCCATCTGTGCCTCGGGTTGCAGTCACAGGAGGAAACAGTAACAAAGTGTTGAATGAGCATGTGTAAGCCTGCTTTGGTTTGCTCTTGGCTGACAGATGAAAACTGTGATCCAAGATGGGGATATGAGTGTGAAGGCAACAAGGGAAGCAGAAGCCAGAGGCACACAGATGAGGCACCTGAGGTTCTAGAAGGAAGCAGTGAGAAGTCAAGATGCGGTTGTCTTGTACGTTAGTCTGGTTACAATCAAGGGCTCCAGAAGTTCCACATGCAATTGAACAGTGAAATTCCCACAAATTGATAAGGAACCAAGTTGCTCAGCTGTTTTTTTTCCTAAAACATCCAATTTAAAAATATTTTAGGAAAACCCACAACATTGAGTTTTTTTAATATGCGTGTTTTACCTGCACATAGATAGGTGCACCATATATGTGCAATACCCATGGATGCCAGAAGAGGATGTTGGCTCCCCTGGAACTGGAGTTACAGAGGGTTGTGAGCTGCCATGCGGGTTCTAGGAACTGAACCCAGGTCCTAAGCAAGAGCAGCCAGTGGCTCTTAATCTCTGTAGTCCTTCGCCACAGCCTTTTTGTTTTTTAAAAGAGATATTTTAAGCAGCTCCTGAGAGATTAATTTTGAGTTCCTAATTGCCGGGTGAGGAAGCAGGGTGATTCTGGCCCGAGAGAAAGAGGCATTCTGAAGGCTGGCTCCTGAACATGTATACTGTCACAGATCGCCTCTCGTCAGTGACAGCAAAGATGAGACAAGCCTTTGAGTCATTTTACCTTCCGTGACTGGGTCCCTGGGGGTTGGCTGACTCCTGCTTTATTTGCCTTTGCATCATGTAATACTGAATCTTCCTTGCTGCTGTTAGCTGTTGCAGTGATAATAATAACAACCCACAGAAAACAGTGTAGACTCTTGAGTCAGAGTTCTGGGAGGTGAAGTCAGATTCCCTACCAGCTCCACTGACTTTCAGTGGATCATTTGCAAGTTACTTAATTTCCTGAGGCTTGGTTCGTTCATCTATACATAAAAATATTAATAATATCACTACAATTGGGTTGAATGAAACACACATGAAAATGCTACAGAAAGCAAAGCACTGGGCACATTAGTGAAGTTCCTGGAAAACAGCCTTGTTTCTGTCATCATTAAGATGGCTTGTAGTACACTTGACACCCAGTAGAGGATCAAAACAGGAAATAATATGGACAAAGTAAAGTACATTAGAATGGAGGATGGAAAAATGGTTAAACAGCAGCCGCCACAACATAGGGAAGACTTTGACAGGTGAGGTGGCATGGACCTATAATCACAGCACTGGGGAGGCTCAGCCAAGAGGAGTGCAACTATAGGGCAAGCCTGGGCTACATAGTGAGACCCTGTCACAAAAGAAAGAAAACTCCAGACCTGATGGCACACTCATTTAATCCCAGCACTCAGGAAGCAGAGACAGGAAGATCTCTGTGAGATAGAGGCCAGCCTGGTCTACATAGCATGTTCCAGGCCAGCTGGTGCTACAGAGAGACCTTGTCTCAAAACAAACAAACAAAAAAGATAGAAGGAAAAAGATTTCACTTACAAACACAGAGCTTATATTCAGAACAGACAAAGTTTATTTCTCTGTGACACACACATGGATACACACACAGACATACATACACATAGAGAGAGACACACACAAAAAGCACAGAAGCACATTGCTTACAGTTTATAGTAAACTTTAATGGAAAGATTTAAAGGCAAAAGGAAAATTTGGATGTTAAATTTCCCAGGACCTCTCATATTCTAAGACTGAAAGATAACAGATACACACTGATGTCTTTTCCAAAAAGTAACTTTTATAAATAATCCTTACAGTAATGAAAGACTACAGAGAGGATTTGACAGGCCCACTTAAGTAATGTGTGCATAGTGCTCATCATGCATGTTTACATATGAAATGGGAAATAAATGGAATATTACAGAGCAGAGCTACTAGGAAATGATTGATCCCAAGGAATAGCAACAGCACTGGCAGACTGGAGACCTGCAGACATGTTTCCCGATTTCTAAAATGGAAAATGGCTTGTTATGTAAAAGATATGTGTTAATTATAGAACAAGCTAAAATGCAGAGAAGCAAAACTTTTAAAAAATAAAAATTATTTTCCAATTCTTTGACCTAAAATTCATCACTTTCTACAGCTTGATATTTTTATGCACATACACACGCACACGCACACACACACACACACACACACACACACACACACACACAGACCTGAGTCTCCCTCAGGTACCAATATGAGAACTGACATTCTATAAATAACACAGACAACAATGTGAATGATACCAGTTATAGACAAGTAACTGAAAATGCAGCTCTAGTCCTTCTATAAACATGGAAAAACTTGCTTGCAAGTTTTCTAGCTTGCTTTGTTATTTCAAGACATGTTACGAGCAGCTTTTCGTATTGCTTAATGTTCTTGGCTTACATTTCTAATGGATATATAACATTCTGCTGTGAGGTAGTGCATAACTTTGCCTAATTATTGTGCTGCATTGGTTTCTAATTACTATCAGGAAGAGTACTGTCTGGATAAATGTGTTATTGTCTTTACTTACATCTTTTAGCATGTGCTTGAATGCTAACATGTGAGTGTGTATTAAGTGTGCATACCTGTGGAGGCCAGAGGACAACCATGGCTACCATTCCTCAGGTTTCATCTAATTTATTTTGAGATAGGATCTCTTATTGGCCTGAGCTTACCAAATAGGCTAGGCTAGAAGATCAGTGATTCCCCAGGGATCTGCCTGTCTCTGTCTCTACAGCACTGGGTTTACAACTGCACACTACCATACCCAGCTTTTTTACCTGGGTTCAGAGGATCAGACTCAGGTTCTGTGTTTGCAAGGCAAGCACTTTTCCAGCTGAGCCATCTCCTGGCCCTTTTGCTTTGCACCTTTAATGGTTCCACAGGTAAATACTAGAAAAGGCATCTTGGGCTCTGATGTTCCCTTTTGTATATATAGCTGCCCTGTTGTGCTTTGGAAGGTTTAGGATGGCATCTGTCTTTAAAATGAAGTTTAAAGATGTTTTAAAGTTCCAGACTCACCAGGTGATGCCTCAATGATTGAGGTGAAAGCCAATCTTTTCTTTTGTTGACACGGTCTTGGCTACAATTCCCAGGCTGATTTGGAATCCTCCTGCTTTAGCCTCCCTAATGCTGGAACTACAAAATCAATCCTTTACAGGTGCCTTTAAGAGCAAATACACCTCAAAAGATTGAATGGAAATCATTATGATAATTCAGTCAACCTAAAGGTATATTTGATTTGGACAAATTCTATTAATTCCTCAAGTCCCCTGGTGGCTACAGCTTTTAAAGGGAGTGTTTTTCTGGGCAATCTTGCTCCTATTGTAGGATATCTTCACATAAATTGCTATTTCTAGCAATTCTTAGGAATCTGTAAAGTAGCTCTCTCTAGGCAATCGTGTACATACATTTGAAGAGAGTAAAATTGTGTAGAATAAAAGATCACCTAGAAGAAACTAATTTATTTTGCACAATTTCTTGTTTATAACTAAAATTGCATACTGCTTCCAATTAAGCCTGATGTTTCTTTATGATGTCCTTTAGTTAATGCACCCATTCATCTGAGTATAGTTCCTGAGCACTGACTAAGTGCCAGACATTGTGTTAGATTTGGGGCATAGAAAGAAATATCCTGCTTTCAGTAGATCTCCCACTGTAATGATGGAAACAGATGCTCAATAACAAATCCATATCTAGATAATGCCTCTGTTCCTTATCTTTTAAGTAGAAAGATGATATTCTATTCTATAGGGTTGCTATTAGGATTATATGAGACGTGGAATTTATTTTCTTTTTAAAAAAATTTATTTATTATTTTTATTTTATGTGTATGAGTGTATTGCCTGCATGTATGTGAGTACACCCATGTTGTACAATGCCACAGAGGTCAGAAGAGAGCTTCAGATTCCCCTGGAACTGGAGTTAAGGATGGTTCATAGCCGCCGTGTGGGTGCTGGGAATCAAACCCAGGTCCTCTGGAAGAGCAGCCAGTGCTCTTAGCCACTAAGCCATCTCTCCAGCCCCAGAATTTATTTTCTTTATAGGTATTTGTTAAGTGTTAATTATCTTTCTTCTTACCTTTTGGAAGAGGAAAATTAGATGAACATAGATTATTGAATTCTCACTTGAGATGAATAAATTAGCAAACCTTTTGTTTTGCATTCAAAGAAGATTTTCTGTTTCTCTGTCTCTGAATCTCTGTGTCTGTCTGTCTGTCTGTCTCTCTCTCTCTCTCTCTGTGGTGTGTGTGTGTGTGTGTGTGTGTGTGTGTGTGTGTGTGTAAGTTGAATAACACCTGCTTCTCCACAGAGAAGGGAAACTGGAGTCTTCTCATCAAGTATCTCTGATAACTCACACGTTTTTTACTTGATAGACAACATGGAGGATGCTCAAAAAACTGTATGTTTTGCCTCTGGGTCTGTTTTCTCCAGGGAGAGTAATATTAAATGATTTCCAAAGTTTGTCTCAGAACGAAATTACTGTCTGTTAATATATAAATTCTCAACCTATTAGATTCTCTCAAAAAGATAAGTACCACCCCCCCTAGATTATCCTTGAGAAGAAATTTGGGACCCAAGACTACCCAAAATGATAGAGGTTTAACTATGCTCTTGCTTATTTCTTTTCTCTTTTTAAAAATGTTTATTTATTTTTATTTTATGTGTTTGAGTGTTTTGCCTGCATGTATGTAAGTGTACCTGTGTTGTGCCATGCTGCTGGTGGAGGCCAGAAGAGGGCGTCAGATCCTCTGAAACTGGAGTTTTGGACAGTAGTTAGCCACCATGTGGATGCTAGGAATCAAACCCAGGTCCTCTGGAAGAGCAGCCAGTGCTCTTAACCACTCTCCAATATGGTCTTGTCCTTTCTTTCTTTTTCTTTCTTTCTTTCTTTCTTTCCTTTCGCCTTTCATCTTTCTCTCTTTTATTTCTTTCTTTCTTGACAAGTTCTTGAAGTATATCCCTGGCTGACCTTGAACTCAAGATCCTTCTGCCTCAGCCTCCTGAATGTGGAGATTTAAATAAACTTTTGTTGTATCTATTGAGCTTTTTTTTTTTTTTTTTTGAGAGAAAAAGAGAGTCTCAGGATATAGCCTAGGTTGGCCTTGAACTTACAATGGTCTTCCCAAAGGAATGGGATTACAGGTGAGTCCCACCATATACAGCTTGTAACTATGACTTTTTGGGAAGTTTCTGTTTTACTGAGAAGAGAAAAGCTTAGATTACAACTTGTCTTCATTGAAGCTAAAAACGAGCAGTGCAGTTCTTGTCATATCAAAAGGAAAGACAGACTGTGTTTGTTACTTTCTAAATAAGTCTGGCATTTATCAAGCACTTCCTATGTTCTTCACATGCAGTGCACTGTATAATTCTTGTAACAGCCTGAACTTAGGGATGTTCTTATTCTCCACTGGATACAGAGGTCACTTAGCCTACCCAAGATGTGAATGGCAGCACTGTGGTTGAAGCCTAGGTCTAGTTGAGAGCAAACGTGATTTATTTATTTATTTTTTGGTCTTTTTGAGACAGGGTCTCCCTGTAGCCCCAGCTGGCCTGGATTCTCTATGGAGACCAGGCTGGCCTTGAACTCACAGAGATCTGCTTGCCTCTGCCTCCCAAGTGCTGGGACTAAAGCAAACGTGATTTTTTAAAATATTTATTTTTATTTTATGTGTATAAGTGTTTTACTTGCATATATATTTGTGTACCATGTGTTCACCCGGTGCCTGCAGAGGTCAGAGAAGGGGTCAGATCCCCCAGAACTGGAGTTACAGATGGTTGTGAGTTGCTATGTGAGTACTGAGAACTGAACTCAGGTCCCCTGCAAGAGCAGCCAGTATCCTTCTTAAAATTTATTTTTAATTTATGGGGGCTGGAGAGATGGCTCGGTGGTTAAGAACACTAGTTGTTCTTGCAGAAGACCCGGGTTTGAATCCCAGCCACCCATATAGCAGCTAACAACTGTCCATAAATCCAGTCCCAGGGGCTCCGACATCCTCTTCTGACCTCCGCGAACATTGCACAACACGGGTGCAATTACCTACGTGCAAGCAATACACACATACACATAAAATTAAAAAATTATAAAAATTTTAAAAAATATAAAAAAATAATAAAATTTTAAAAAATTTTAAATTTATTTGTATTTTATGTATATGAGTGTTATACCTGCATGTATGTAAGTGTACCACATGCATGTACTGCCCCTGAACAGAAGAAGGTGTTGGATCCCCTGGAACTGAAGTTATGGATTATTGTTAGCCACCATGTGGGTGCTGGGAACTGAACCTGGGTTCTTTGCAAGAGCAGCCAGTGCTCTTAACCACTGAACCATCTTCCAGCCCCAGCCAGTGCTCTTAACTGCTGAGCCATCTCTCTAGTCCCCCAACCTCTGATTATAACAGCTTGTGTTTGTTATTACCAACCAGTGCAATCAACAAACCAATTTTCTTGCCAAAATAAGTTTTCACCCTGGCTATCTTTTATGGTTTGAATCTGAAATGTCCCTCATAGGCTCATGTATTTGAACACTTGGGCCTGAGCTGGTGGCACTGTGGAACCTTTAGGAGGTGGAGCAGGAAGTGGGTCATTGGGAGTGGTCTTGAAGCTTTATAGCCTGACCCACTTCCTATTCATTCTCTGATTCTTGACTGCAAATACACTGTGACCATCCCTCTGGCTCCTGCCCTCATGCCTTCCCTACCACGATAGATTGTGTCCCCTAAAGCTGAAAGCCAGAATATAAACCCTTCCTTCCTTAAATTGTTTCTTGTAAGGCATTTTGTCACAGGAAGGAGGAAAGTAACTAATAGACCATTTATGTGTAGAGATTGCTTTTTTCCAAATTCAGTATTCAGTTTTATTTCAGATGGGTCAGAGGATTAACTTTGGAGAGAGATAGACTCTATCCTATCTGAATTGAGCTAGAGACTCTCACAACTCCTGGCAATCTTGGAGTGCTATTCCCTCATAGACGCTTTGGGGTGCCGGGTGTGGTGGTTCATGCCTTTAATCCCAGCACTTAGGAGGCAGAGGCGGGTGGATCTTTGTGAGTTCAAGGCCAGCTGGGGCTACAGGGAGACCCTGTCTCAAAAAGGAAAAAAAAAAAAAAGTTGGGGAAAGGTCTGAATGCTGCTTCTATCTTTCCATGAGAGAAGCCTAAACTGACTTGGTTTTTCTCTGAAGTGAGCTATGCACAAAAAATGCATTTTTCAATTTAAAGGTTCTAACCTTTTCCCCCTATCACACTATCAAAACTAAAAATAGTCTTTTAAAAACTCTAAATACTTCAGGGACTTGGTCACTTCAGGGGTATAATGCAGGATTTTTGAGGTAGGAGGGAACATGGAATACTGGAAAGTCACATGTCTACATTTTTGAGTAAGAAATACAAATGCATTCACATTTGACCCCGTATAACCAGGGCACATTCCCGACCCTAAGTATTGTTGACATTAGGACCCATCCTGCAAACCCACTGAGCATGAGTTGTTGCTGTTTTCATTATCTGGGAAGATACCATGGCATGATGAAAGACATGTCCTGATGCTCAGATTTGGGTTCTAGTCTCTGTCTGCTATTTGAATTTCACATACAAAGAGGGATCAGATCATCCCCTTGACCATTATTTGCTTATTAACACATATTCTGTTTAATTTCAAGAGTTCCCGGCTGCCCCAATTTGGACCAGCTCTGTGTCTTCAACCTCTGAACTCTTCCCTTCTTCCCCTCATTCCCACTCAAGGGTTTCAGATGAGGAACAGTATGTGTGGTGCTTGTACATCTCATTGCCTGAGTCTAGATTGCTGACACCCACATGTGTTTCTCACTCTGCCCTTTGGAAGATGTTACTAAAAGAGACCCTTGGTCCACAACCTCCGTTTCTCTCTATAACTCCATCATCTGATCCTTAGAGATAATCTGTGTTACCAAATCCTAATTTAATATTAGATTTCAAAGGTTTTTCACCAAAGTTCATGGACAGACATACATTTTACCACCTAACTTTCTCCCTCCCTCTTTCCCTCCTTTCCTCCCTCTCAACATGCTGAAACAAAAGTTTGAAACCATATTCAATGTGTACTATTTCCAATGCACTTTGGCATTCTCTGTTTTTTTCTATTCTACTGATTTTTTTTAATTGGTCACATTCAACTAACTGATCTAAAATCAAACTTCAAAAATTGTATTTCCCTTTTGTACATATAGAACACTCTCTACTCTTTCCCTTATCACTTATATCAAGTTGCAGCATGTGACTGCTTAGTTAATGCCTCCTCTCTGCCCCTGGGGAACTGTAAGTTTCAGTAGGATAGATCTTGTTCACTTTTAATTTTTAGAAACTAGCACAGCACCTAGTATATAATAGATGCTTACTAAGTATTTACTAATAATAAGCTAAACCCACTATGGTGGTATACACCTGTAATGTCAGCATTCAGGAGACTGAGGCAGGAGGATCTTGAGTTTGAGGCCAACCTGGTCTATGTAGTTAGTCCCAGGCCAGCCTGAGGCACGTAGTAAGACTCTGTCTCAAAAAACCAGAATGAGGGGTTGGAAAGATGGCTCAGCAGTTGGGAGTACTGACTGCTGTATCTAGCAGAGGACCTGGGTTTGGTTCCCAGCACCCACATGGCAGATAACAACTCTTTATAACTCCAGTTCCAAGGGGTCTGACACCCTCTTCTGACCTCTGTGAGCATTGCATGACATGGGTGTAGCTACCTACATGCAGGCAATACACTCATAAAACATTTTTAAATAATAAATATTTTACAAAAAAAGAATGACGATGATGGTGATGATGATGATAACAGTAAACTAATGAAATGTGCTTTTCTCCCTGTCTGCATGGTCCTTCCTTTGAATACCATTGCACTTCTCCAACCTAGAGTTTGTTCCCTGGCCAGGGAAGCCTAATCCTCAGAGCTGTCAGAGGTGCTTCCCATGGTAACCAGCCCCTTCAGTGCTTTTCATCTGTCCTTGATCATGACAGGTGGAGTAGTGTATTTTGATGAAGGCTGCTTCCTCACTGAATTTTAGAGGCAGAGCCTCCTTCCAACAGGGCAAATGGAAGGACTCTTCAGGGCAGGGAAAACAGACATTTGGGTTTTCTAACCACTTTTTTGCTCACACAGGTGAATTTATCATTCTGGCTCACCCATCTCCTGGGGTTGCTTTGCTAGTTCCTAGGCCTATTCTAGGCCCAAAAGGCCTCTCACACCATGCACTATTTACAGTGCGATGAGCCGTCTTCAGTTGGCAGCCTGTATTATTTAGCCTTCCAGGATATTTGCTTTCTTGGTAGGTGGCTCATAAAGAATTCAAAATGCAACTCTTATGGTGAGATGAGCATCTTGAACACTGAAGTTGAAGCTTAAGGCTTCTTTTAAAGACCCTGTGAGGCTGATCCCTACCTTTCTACTGTAGGCTGACTTCCTTTGCTACATGGCTGTGAATAAAGGGAGAAAGTAACAGCTGGAAGCATGCACTCTGTGCAGAAACCAGGCACCCCCTCCCCATATCTCTCATGTCCCCTAGGTCATTAGCAGAGTAAGGGATACAAACAAGGAACTACTGGACAGAACCAAGAGCAGACGCTAAAACTTCACTCACTTAGACCACATTATATAGGACTTTGAAATAGGTCTTCAGACATTTCACACAAGCCAACAAAAACACATTAAAAAGGCATCCAAAAATATTCTTTTTACTTACTCCTTGATCTGACAAAGGTAGAAACATTGCATAAATAGAGGAACTTAGGGATGTTTAAGCGATTACTTCCATGTAGTTAAAAAAAAAAAAAAGACAAATGTATTTGAAAACTTTAAAATATTCCTGTAAAATTATTCCATTTTCTAAAAGCTCTTGCTGTTTAATACAGAGGTTATAAGTATCAATTCACAGATGATTTCTCTAATTTTCAAATGAGGCCTTTAAGAAGCCCAAGAAAGTTAGGTTATACCACATGGGTAAAAATGAGAGTAACTCTTCTCTTTAAGACAAATATTGAAATTAAAATTCCTTAGTTGGCAGTGAAAATCACATATGAATTAAAAATGTGAAATATTGAGTGCTTTAAGGGTTGGGCTTTTTCTTGCTTTGGAGGGTTGGGGGCATTTTTGTTTATATGTGTACCTATTCATGTGGTTTTGTGTACATGTCTGTGAGTGTACATGCATGTGTATGTGGAAGCCAAGGCTGATGCTAACATGTTCCTCTGTCATTTTCCACCTTATTTTCTGAGACAAGGTCTCTCACTGGACCTGGAACTTACTGATTCAGCTAGACTGACTGATCAGTAAGCCCCAAGGATGCTCCTGTCTCTGCCTGCCCAGTGCTGGGATTACATGCAGTACTGTGCCCAGCTTTTTATATGGGTGCTGAGGATCAAACTAAGGCCCTCCTATGTGTGGCAAGCATTTCACTCTCTGAGCATGTTTAGGAGTAATCTCCTAAACATCCCCATGTTCCTTCTATTTCTGCAGTGTTTCCTAGCTCCGTGTTAGAATTTCTTTTTTTTTAGTGATCTTGCTGTATAGTCCTGGCTGCCTCAAAACTGATGATAGGCAGACACCACTACCCATGGCCTAAAACATTTTGTATTTTCCTTTTAACCCTTTTTAAAATATTTTCACACTTACAGGTGAAATAGAATATAGTTCTGTATAAAATTATCTCTTGTTCGGGGCTGGAGAGATGGCTGAGCAGTTAAGAACACTGGTTGTTTTTTCAGAAGACCTGGGTTTGAAGACCCACATGGCAGCTAACAACTCTTGGTAACTCCAGTCCCAGGGGATCCAACAGCCTCTTCTGACCTGCACGGGCATTGCATGACACGGGTGCACTTTACCTACATGCAGGCAATACATGGATACACATAAAATAAAAATAAATAAATAAAATTTTTAAAAAGTTTGAAAAGAAAAAAAATTATTGTTCATATCTGATATATACAAAGAAGAATTTTTGAATCGGTCACGCTATTATTTGAATTTGCTTTATTTTTAAATTATGTTTAAAGTCAGGAGAAATAGATAATGAATTTCTATTTTGCCTTTACTGAGTCCATATTTCATAAATTATTCTAATATGACAAAGTAATGAGCTGATAGGACTTACTTGAATTTGCTAATCTTTTAGCAGAAAGTGTTTTTTTTTCACGGTAAGTTTTTAGTAGAATCTATTTCTCATTTTAAAAAATTAAACTATTTTTTAAAATCTCTGTTTGAAAAATATGACAGTCTGGGGAAATATTTCCAGCCTAAGTTCAGTGAACAGTATCATTGATTATGAATAAGCTATTTCTAATTCTGTTTCACCACACCAATGCATGTTGCATTAAAAAGTTCTTTTAAGTTAAGAAAAGGAAGTTGTTTAAGCAATATGCAGAGTCTTTGTGTTGAAACTTTAGTAGATTCAAGAGGAGAATTTTGTATTAAGCACAGTACAAAGGCGCTGACAATTTGGAGTAGAGAATGTCACTTGAGGTGGCTTATTTTTGAACCATGCTGTCTCTTACTGCCACCCTAGGCTTGTGTCCCCAGAACACCAGAGGGTTCAGTGCCCTCTCTTTGGATGCTTCTCCAATACTGTCCTTGGCCTGTGCCTTTACACAAAGTGGATTGACTTCTCCCTTCAGCCTCTAATGTAGAACTTTCTGTCATTGTATGACCCGAATCCCTGTTGATTTTATTTGAGCAGTTTAACCCTTTCCTATGTGTCTTCTTTTTTTTATCTCTCCCAGCTACCTTCAAAATCATCCCTCCACTAATTCATCCTTCAGCATGGATTGGTTTGTGGCTGGTTACGTATTCACTGAGTTATTGATCATAGGTGTGCTTGTATTTTTACCAAGATAATGCTGTTACAAAGGCAGTGTTGCTGCCTGAGGCAGCAGAGCTGATTCAGGAAGGCAAAGGCTTTCCAGGAATACAATAATCATGTGCTTTGGTCCTGATAGTGCGACTGAATTCTGGGTAACTGAGCAAGCTGAGGGCAAAAGTGGGTGTATGCTTATGAAACAAGGATTGCTTTAAAGTGGATAGACTGGTCACTAGAAGCCACTCTGTCCCACACTGAAACCCAAACTCACCTTCTCATTTCTCTCTCTGCATCTGTTATTTTTGTAACTGAGGTTGCTGCCTTTGACACTTCCATTACCTGGGACTTCATAGGATGCTGGGAAGTTTCCCAGAATCTTGGACCAATACTGAGTAGTGGCAAACTTACAGGTCCAGAGATATCCCAGTGCATGACTTATGAGGACAGTGCTGCCTCCACCAGAGCTGTCATCCCACCCGCAGTTTGCCACACTGAGTTCTACTGCCCAACAATAAACTCTGTGATGCAGTCAAGACAAGTCACCATGCAAAGCTCAGCCTGCCTCAGACCACAGACTATTACTCTAGAGAAGTAAATGAAAAGAGAAAAGTCAGTGATGTTTTATGTACTGTCAGCACCGCTCTGACAGCTTCAATAAATTTCCTTTCAAAAATGTAATATATGATATCAAGCTTTCTTCTCTGTTTGACTTGGTTTGCATGTACCACATCTGCCAGACCATATAGTCCTTCAAAGGATATATTCTTGCTTTAATTATGGCACCTAGACTATTCCTAGCAGTCTGAAAGCTCAAAAAAGTTGCAGCTAGCCCAAGGTCTCTTCCCTTATTTTAGAACACAGGCAGTGTAAGGGGGAATCCATGCCCTGAAACCATGTGGACCCCTGTCCATTTTCTACATGCTAAGGATCTTTCCCCTTATTATTATGTCCTGGCATAAGAATTTGCCATGCTTGCAGGGACGTGGGGTACAAGATGTGAGGGCACAAGAGGCCTGGGTTGTTTACTGCTAGACCAACAGGGAATAGCTTAGGCTCATGTGCTGCTGCCTTCTCTTGGGCAAAAGAGGAGAAATTAATTTGCTTGATAGAAATTCCTTTCTGCATTCTTTACAGAAAATGTTTCCATTCTTCTGAGCAAAATGTCCAAAGGGGACTCAGTATCTTTGACATTGTCCCTTGAAGGAATGACACAATTAAAGAAGCTGATTTCCTCTGAGAAAAGACCATTTATAATGATCTGTCTGAAGAACATTGTCCCAGAAGATTCCTCAAAGCAGTCCTGCTAATGCCATATGATACTGGATGTTCTTTGCTGGAATTATGTGTGTGCGTGTGCATGTTTGTGTATGTGCAGGTACACATGCACACACGTGTACATGTGTGTAGAAACCAGAGAACAACCTCTGATTTTGCACCCCAGGAGCCATCCACCTTGTTTTTTCTTTTCCTTTCTTTTGTTTGAGAAAGGGTCTCCCTGTAGCCTTAACTGGCCTGGAGCTCAACTATGTAAACCAGACTGGCTTCAATCTTGGAGAGATCTGCCTGCCTCTGCCTCCCCCAAGTACTAGGATTAAAGGTGTGTGCCACCAGACCCAGCTCCATCTTTTTTTTTTTGAGACAGGGTCTCTCAGTGGTCTAGGGCCCCCCAATTCTGCTAGGTTGACTGACTAATAAGCCCAGAGATCCTCCTGTCTCTACCTCCCCACCTCTGCGATTTCAGGCACATGCTATCTGACTCTGACTGTTTTTTCTGGTGTTTTTGAGACAGGGTCTCCCTGTAGCCCCAGATGGTCTGGAACTCACTGTGTAGACCAGGATGGCTTCGATTTCACAGAGATCCGCCTGCCTCTGCCTCCCAAGTTCTGAGATCAAAGGCATGCACCACCACACCTGACTTGCTATCTGACTTTTATGTGGATGCCAGGGATCTGAACTGAGGTGTACTTGCACATTTACAAACTGAGCTCTCTCTCCAGACTTCTGCTTTTATTCTTTAATGCCTCACCATGCTTTTGGAACAAGATTTACTTACCTGGAACCTTGTATCCTCATTCCCAAATTTATCCAAGTGTCACTACTTGAAGAAAAACAACATTTAAAAGACTGAAAAGGGAGAAAAGTCAATTTAAGAAATTGGGACACTCAAAAGACAGAGTTAATAGCTGGGCTATCCTCCCAGGGAAGAGTTTCTTGAGGCAGAAAGATCAAGTCAGAGCAAAACCGACTGTGCAGTGAAAGCTTGTCAGTGGTTCTATCTACAGCAGCTTCTCCAATACGCTGAATCAGTGAGAAAGGGTGAAGAAGGTAGAAGCTGGGTAGTAGGGGAGGGGGAAAATGGTAGGTTTGAGGCAGACTGTCTGTGAAGGAAAGGCTTCTTTTCTGATGGGAGTGAGTGGAGAGGGTCATAGGAGAGAGAGGCCAGGTGTCAAAATAACAGAAAACATTGGATGAGGAACGATCTTAAGTAAAGGCTTGAATGCAATTTCCAATCTAGGTGCCTCCTCTGCCTTCTCTAACCTGCATTCCAGGAAAACATAGCCACTGTACTAACAGATTCTGGACCTCGGAGGTCCTCACTCTCCTGATGCTTGAGATTATTCATAGTTGAAACAAGAGGAGACAGAGATGCACATGGAAAATACATGAAAGCTGCTAAGAAACATATCTCCGTGATTTTTGAAGTCTTTGCCCTTGGCTGACATGGTGTTTAGATGACCTATGAAACATACTCCAGGATTACTTACCCATGAAAGATTAATGATACTGAAGCTGGGTTCAGAGTCTCAGCAGCAGGTCCAAACCTGTTCTTTTCAAGAGTCAGGGTAAAGTTTAATATCCTTTCTTGGGAAAGCCTTTGCATGCTTAGCTTTCCATTACTAATCTCCTTGGGAAGGAAAATACCAGAAGTTTAGCTTCTATGACAGCCTTCTCTGAGACATTAACCTGACTAAATTTTCCAGCAGGGCGATCTTTCACCATTATTTTCCACAGCTACCTGTAAAGTCTTATGTAAGTTTCTTAACCTTCTTGGTCTTCATTTCTTAATTTGCAGAGACGAATCTCTACCCTATATAGCGGTTGCAAAGCTTAGATGAGCTCATCACAACGTTCCCAGTTAGGGGCTGGAGAGATGACTCCGCAGTTAAGAGCACCTACTGATTCATCAGAGGACCCAGGCGCAGGCCCCAGCACCCATGTAGCAGCTAACACCTGCCCTTAACTCCAGTTCTAGGGGATCTGACATCCTCTCTGGCCTCCCTGGGCACCAGCTGTGCACATGTAGGTAAAACACTCGTACTTAAAAAACAAAGATAGATACAATATTTTTTAGAAAGGAACATTAGTTAGTCAGTAAGTACTCTAAATTGTGACTACCATTCTTAATTATAGTAATAGTAGGAACAGTGGTAGGCACTTCCAGGTTATAAGAATGATAAATACTCTCGCGTTAACTCAGATAATGTTGCAGTATTTTAAAGGTACATCTGGAAGTTAGAAGAGCACTCAGCCACCACGTAGGGTCCACAGACCTTGAGACCATTCTTACAGGCTGATGGGTTGAGACTCAGGGTGTCTGCTATTCCTCCATGCTTCCCTGATGGATGGCCCTACTGTAGTCTTTCCACATCATGGCACTGCTAACCAACAGCTTCTTCTGCCTCACGGCCTCTGACTGCTGCTTCCTCTCTGTATCTCTAGGTCTCTTTCCCTTTCTGTGTTGTTAGCTGGGTCAACTCATTTTCCCAAGATAACATAGTTCGTAAATGGCAAAGCAGGATCTGAACCAGAGTCATCATTCCTTGGAAACTGTCATAGTTCTTGTCCCTAGACATTTCAGGGAAGAGAAAATCTAAGCTGAGGAAATTCCTCCATCAGATTGGCCTGTGAACATGTTTGTGGGGGTGTTTTCTTAATTGCTAATCGATGTGGGTGGGCCCACCTCACTGTGGGTAGTACCATCCCTAGGGAGGTGGGCCTGGGCTATATAAGAAAGGTAGCTGAGCAAGCCAGGGGGAGCAAGCCAGTCAGCAGTGTTCCTCTGTAGCCTCTGCTTCAGTTCCTGTGTCCAGATTCCTGCCTTGAGTTCCTGCCCTGACTTCCCTCGATGATGGACTGTAACCTGTAAGTTGAAATGAACCCTTTCCTCTCCACATTGCTTTTGGTCAGTATTTTATCATAGCAACAGAAAGCAAACTAGGACAGAAATGTAATTAGTATATAAGTTAACGTGAGACTATCGATGATTATTTCCTGTTAGATTTTCTTATTTTACAAATATGCTTGTGTGTGCTTCCTGCATAACTTTATACAAGCTTTATGGTTAACTTTTTTGGTAGCCAATATGCATACAAAGTACTGGAGATTCCTAATCTGGGAAAACAAGGACATAGGCAAAGGGGGTTCCAGGTTGCTCTACAGCACAATGTACTTGGTCAGGGATTTTGTTTCAAAATATCTCTTTCCCCCTCAGGCTAGCCTTGATTATATCCTGTTTATTTTCCTTCCTTTCTGGTAGAGAACTGAACCCCTATTCCCACCATCTCCCTTTGGAGACCTGTTATCTTCCTTAGCTAGTTAGACTCCATGGGATGGTCTGACTTGATTTCCTCAGTGTCCTCATATATTATTAATGCAGTGCAGTGATCTCACAGTGTGATTGGGCCTAGCATCTGTATTATCTTCTCATGTAATTGGTCATTAAACACTTCCTCTATGCATTATGGTCATAGGAATTACAAATGTGGCAAGTTACTGTTGGGCAGGGATTTCTTTCCCCTTTAAATCATGGCACATAGGTCCTGCTCATTTGACCCATCATAGCAACTTTGTTTAGAGAAAGGATCACAGTCTACTTTTCTGAGCACTAAGAAAACTTATTTCTCTGTCTCAGCTCTGAAACAGGAAGATGAGCTTTTGGAAAATCTTAGTTATGTTATGTTTGAGACCGGGAAAGCTGGAGGCATGATCAGCTAGCTGCCTTCTTGTGGGAGCACTTTTCCCTTGACTAAAAAGGACATCATAGGTATAATGTACAGATACTGGCCTGCATCCACCCTCTGGCCTCTCCACCTGTGTCATGACTTCATTGCAGAAACTGGTTAGAGGTATTCCTTTTCTCAAAGTTATCATGGATTAACTTCACTTTTTCTTTCTTAATATACAGTCACCTGGTACAAAAGTATCTGAACCCCCTCAGGGTTCAAAACCATATGCTTACTCACTGGGAAAGAGAATATCACCACGGTTTTGTGATGTTTTCAAATGATGGAAACTATTAAAACAAAGTATTCTAGTATAGAAAGTTAAAGCTAAGTATAGTTCATTCATTAAAGGTTGAAAAGCAATGCTATTTTTAGAAAAGTGCTTTTCCATTTGTGCTTAATATTTGGGAACTGCATAGAAGAACAGTTTAATAAAAACCATGATATGGACAGTAAGATACAGCCGTCATGTAATATCGAGACCCCAGCAGAACTGAGAACTCTTAATGGTATACTGGTGGCTGAAGAAGAATACAGACAACAGGATCTCTCAGGGAGATGCAGTTCCATCCCATAAATTGTTACAGATTGGGATATCTGGAATAGACAAATCTGAAATAGACAATCCTTCTAAACCCTCATGTATTCTGCAGCATGTATGAGGACACAAAGTGAGTAATTCCCAACTCTTTGTATTCCATTGCTAGTCAGTGCATTTGACTTAATTGAGTGATGCTTTCTAAAGCAAACCCTGTAATTAGCCAACATTTACAGTCTGGTTCATCCCACCATGTGAGCAATATTACCTTTGTTTTATTTTTCCCACTTCTTTCCTTCTTTATCTTTTTTTATTCTTACTTTTTCTGATCTAAAGTGCCCTGAAAATCTTGTTTATACTGTGTGAGGAGCAAAACATTTACTTCTAAAGGCATCCCAGGAACTTGACCTTGCTAAATTACAGGTCTATCATTTCCCTGCTGGAAGAAGTAAGGAATTGCACACAGAACCACATGGCTTTGATTTCTTCTTCCATCTGAGTGAGAGCCAAGTAGGCCTTGTTATCTGAGATCCGAGGTTGGTTTAATGGTAAGGTAGCTCTCTCAGCCAGCAACTTTCTACTGGCATTAAATTCACTGGGCAGTCTGTACCTGTTCTCTAAATGTGCTTAGGGATACAGCACCAGAACCCTGAAGTTGTTAAAATGCATGTTCAGCCTGTGCTCAACCTGATGAATAACAGTTCATGGAGAGGAGCCCATACATCTTCCTGGCTGACCATTTCCATAGTTGATGCTTATGGATGCTGAAGTTTAAGGATCACTACTGGGAAAAAAAGAATTCTGGAAGAGAAACTGCAAAGGAGGTGTCTAAAGTATGCTAAAATTAGCCTGTTGATACAGTGTTAGTTTGAATGTTAGGAAGTTTTGTGTCTGAGTTCTCAAAAAAATTGTCTCAGTAGATAAAAGGAAAGTATCATGTATGTTCCCAACTATATGTATCTTGCACAATCTTCTAGGAGTTTCACAGAATGTCTTTGAGTTATCCTTACGACTCTGAGTCTTTGTTAGGTGTTTTGCACTGAAGATGGGCAATAAGTAGTGAATTAAGCAGCACAGAAGGAATTAATTTCTTTATGTAAAATCTTGATATTTTCCCATGTCTCCTAAAAATGTTCATATATTTTTACTCTAAGCACTTACCATTTCCAAGTATCAAGAGTAATTTATACTCAATAATATAAATTTTGCTAAGCTTTTATAAAAGAAATATGGCTATTACTCTAATATTAAACACAGAGAAAAATACTGCATGAAATACAGTGCTTTGAAAAGCTTTCGGAAAGTTGGTGTTTTTAGACAGGATTCTTGACTTAAAATAACTTCTTCATCCATAACTCAGGCCTTACAACTTCACCAAAACAAACACAGCTGGCATCTTGAATAGCTATTTGGTTCACAGAATATATTTCCACTTATTAAGAAACTATTGAAGGGCTTTGCTTCAGTATATATTTCATTAACATGACCAACACTTGGTAGCAGGGAAGTAATTAACTTATTAAGGACAGGTTTAGGATTTTTGCAACAGATAGAGAAAATGCAAGAATGGGGCTCTGAGCCCAGGAGGATAGAATATTTGCAATAGTAGTAAAGACGTGGTTGCTGCTTGGAAGCTGTTGAGGGAAGACTGGCCTCGCTCCTGGAAAAGGATGAGTCAGTGTAAAGCTAAGTGAGTCTGAATATTCCCATGGAGGAAAAACCTGAGAGTGAAAGACCAGATCCTGAGATCAGACAGGGCTGTGCTTCAAAACTCGATTCAGTCACCAGGGCTTCTCTGCTTTGGCTTCCTTGCCCCATGGGTGAGCTCTTAGGACCGTGGATGTAGCTGTATACATGGTACATGATTCCTAGGACCCGTCTAGACATAAAATTCAGAAATCTCCAGGTGTTTCCTTTGCTCTGTGAGTACTAAGTTTGGTGAACTAGGAGGCAGAGGCAAATCTCAGTATCTTCTCTTTTTGAAGTTTCCTCTCATTTCAGCTTTTTCTTCCACACAAGGTTTCTCTGGCCTTCAAACCTGCTGTCACAAAATGCCATGAGCAGCAAGGATCACCGGATAAGGTGGTACTCATAGAAAATGATGGTTGCAGAAGCTCAGGCCTAATGAGGTATTTATTGGTAGGGGTGCACACTACAACATGAGATTCCTAAGGTCAGAACTTAAGTCTGCCTTCCTCATTCAGTATCTCCAGAACTTTGAACAGGTGTGTCTGTAAATATGTTTGTTGAAGTAAAAATCAACACTAGACAACCAGGTTTATGCTTTATTTTTCCTTTCTGATGTTTTCAATGAAGAAATCCCTTTCTTGGTACAACTGCCCTGACCGTACTCTTTCTTTAAAATACCTTCCTGGGCTCTGACTCTTGTTTATCTCGGAGGTTTTTCTTTCAAGTAACCAAGAGCTAGCTAGTGATAGCTTGATAACTTAGGAAGGGTGACGTTTCTTTGAGCTTATCTTCCAAAATAAAATAAGATTTGAGAAAAAGTTGGAGATGTTTTGGAACTAAGGGCAGAAGACTGGGGAAAGTAGTTTTTTGGGTGCATTAACTATTTGCATATTTAGTTAAGTCTGACTGAGGAGGAAATATAGGCATCATCTAATGAATATCTGTCAGAATCTTGATTTTCATATTAACTAGCCAGACAAGGTTGGCTAGGCTGGGGAATGGTGGATATGTGGCTAAGTCCTGAGTCATAGGACAGTGATGAGTAAAGAGCAAGCAGGCTGGGAAGCAGAGGTGGCATTTTTCTGCAGCAAGTGGCCCTCAAACTTGAGTGTCCGTCAGAATCATAGGGAGGGCTTGTTAAAATAAATTGATTGCTGCGCCAGACATTCAACATTTAGGATTCGGTACAACTGGGGACAAGCTTAATAATTTGCATTTCTAGGTTAAGAGGATGTTGATATGCCTGGTCCAGGACATGTTTTGAGAACCATTAACATTAAGAATGCATGAAGATGCAGTAAATATATATATATATA
>NW_008358944.1:199642-244985 GCF_000622305.1 Nannospalax galili
ACTTAGTGTAATTGTCTGCTCCAGGCAGAGCATGTGCTCAGAACATTCTGTCTCCACCCATTCAGTAAGTTCCACAATTTGACAAAGCAAACTCACCAGAAGAAAAGATGGAAAGCCCCCCACCCACTTCCCTTTAGACTAGAGGGAAAGGCATTTTCACTGCACAGCTGCAGTAAAGTTTAGTGTCTAAAGCCATAGGGTCCTCCCACAGGGCTCTCCTGAGCAGCCTGGAGTCACATAGACATGCCACTAGGTCCCTGCTCTGGCCAATCCCTTAGAAACCAATAGCCCCATTAAAGGGTCTTTCATAAATATATAGTATGTGGTCTCCAAATTTACCAGGAAGCTGCCATGTTGGAACAGAGAGATAGATTACAAATCAGAATGAAGAAATGAGGTGCTTTTAGTCAGTAGCATCCAGCAGTGTATGTTTAAGTGTAGAGAATCCAGGGTGATTCAGGAAATGGGCTAAGAGTTCCAAGTATGGGGAGAATACAGTTTTACTTTGAAACTCTATTTAAGCTAAGAAAATAACAATGAAGAAAGGGATCCTTAAGTGGCTCTTAAGATGTTCTCATTGGTAGGGGAGGCTGGAGAGATGGCTCAGTGGTTAAGAACACTGACTGCTCTTGCAGAGGACCTGGGTTTGATTCCCAAGCACCCACATGGTAGCTAACAGACATTCATAACTCCAGTTCCAGGGGACTCAACACCCTCTTCTGACCTCCAGGGCATTACATGACACAGGTACACTTACATACATATAAACAATATAGTCATACACATAAAATGAAAATAAGAAAAATTTTTAGGAAAGACAGTCTCATGGTAGATTAAAATATATGTGAATGTGTGTTCAATTTTCATCATGAAATTATGGTAACCATAGTACATTTTGGAAAAAGAAAAGAGAATTAGAAAAATATTCTTATTGTCCTACCTCTGTAATATAACTGAGCAGCATTTCCTTCTGAACACTCACATTTGAAGAGTGTTGTTTGGGCCTAAGATTTTGTTTTGTTTTGTTTTTGGTCTTTGTGAGGCAGGGTCTCCTTGTAGCTCCAGCTAGCCTGGAACTCACTACGTAGACCAGGCTGGGCTCAAACGCATAGAGATCTTCAGCCTCCCAAATGCTGGTAAATGTGGTAGTCGGCCAGTTCATTAGCTCCTTAAACTCCATGAAAACACCCTGTGCTCTCTTATGTTGCTGGCTAGAGTGATAATTGATAAAATGCCATAAAGGACAAATATGTAAGCTCTTTGACCCAATAATTTCAAATCAAGGACTTTATTCCACAGTTACGTTTATACATGTGTACATTAATATATGTGCAGTTTTCTGAGCATTGTCTGTGTTGTCAGAGTTGGAAACCACAGGAATGCACAGAAAAAGACCAGTGAAGAAATGATCTGCTATCTTCAGGCTAGAGAGATGACTCCGGGGTTAAGAGCACTGGCTGTTCTTGCCAAGGACCCAGGTTCGATTTTCAGCACCCACATGGTAGGTAACAACCATCCATAACTCCAGTTCCAGGATATTCAATGCCCTCTTCTGACCTTCATGGGCATTGCACAACATGGGTGCATTTATGTACATGCAGGCAATACACTCACACATGTAAAATTCAAAAATAATAAATAATAAATAGAATATTTTTAAATGTAAAAAAAGAAATAATTGACTGTATAGTAGGATATATAGACATCTGTAAAAATGCATAAGGGCACTGCTGTGTACTTGCTAAGCGAAAAAGGCATATTACTAATCACTGGTAAATAAATAAACAAATCGTGCCACATCCGCATGATGGACTACTCCTACATAATAAAATAGAATGGATTATTGATAAACACTATAACATAAGAAAGTTTCAAGCTATGTTCCCATAGTAAAACAGAAATAAGAGAGAGTGTGTATTTGCCTATATGCTAGCAAATTATTGCTTATTGTAGATGGGGAAGGAACCGTGCAGCCGGCAGGCACGGACTGAAGGGAAACATTTTTACAGTGCTCTTTTTTTTTTTTTTTTTTTTTTTTTTTTTTTGAGACAGGGTCTCCCTGTAGTCCTAGCTGTCCTGGAACTCACTATGTAGACCAGGCTGGCCTTGAACTCACAGAGATCTGCCTGCCTCTGCCTCCCGAGTGCTGGGACTAAAGGCGTGTGCTACCACGCCTGGCCCACGGTGCTCTTTTTTATACTTTCTATATTTGAAGATGTTAAATATAATTTTTATTGTATCAGTATATTGTGTTTTTCTTGTTTTTCTTTCTATTTGAGTTTATATCCAGTTCGAAAAAAAAATTATACTCAGGAGGCAGAGGCAGGCCAATCTCTGTGAGTTCAAGGCCAGCCTGGTCTATATAGTGAGTTCAAAGCCAGCTGGCATTACAGGGAGATCCTGTCTCAAAAAGAAAAAAATTTATTCAAAGTATGCGCATAAACAGATATGACTTTTTAAAAATTATGTCATTTGCCCACATAAGCAAATATTTAGGTTTGTGTGTATGTGTGTGTGTGTGTGTGTGTGTGTGTGTGTGTGTGTAAAATGTGGGGGGTGGTGACGAATGTGCCATGGCAGCTGTGTGGAGGTCAGAGTACACCCTCTGGTGTGAGTCTTCACCGTGTTTGAGGCAGGGTCTCTTTGTTGCTTTTCCTCTTCATATATCAGGCTGACTGCCTCACTGGCCTCTGGGGATTCACCTGTCTCTGCCTTCCATCTTGCCATTTTGCTGGTATTACAGCTACTGAGTCTGGCTTTATGTGGACACTGGGGAGCCAAATGCAGGCAAACCTCGGGTGTCCCCCAAACCTCTTTAAATACTTATAGATGAGGTTGTTCCTTGAATCTGTTTTAAAATCCTACCAGCCATTCTGGCTGCTGAACATGCCAGCATTCAGTGAAATAATTTCTTTCAGGGATGAAAGCCAGAGAGAATCCACTGGGGCCATGTGGCTGCCTAGTGCAATTGAGGGTATAGATTGTGATCCTGATTGTTCTACTTGGAGATTCTCACCCATGTTTGCCCAACAGCACTAGAAAGGTGCCCAGGAGATCACATAGTCCAACCCCTACTGTTTACATGTAATAAATCTAAGGCCCAGCCTTGTTAACCAGTGTACTTGAACCCAGACAGATGGCAAATAGCAACCTCAGGACTGTGTCCCAGAGTTCCCTCTCTTCTTTGCTATTCTAGACACTAGCTGCACAAAGAAGGGGCAGCACGTGGTTAAAATGCTTGAAGGAGGAAGGAGGAAGCCTGATGTCTAGTGACCTGACTGTACTGTCTTCCTTTCCATCAGGGTCCCTCCTACTAAAGGTTTTATTCCAAAATCTGACTCAAAAGGCTCCTCATTCCAGAAGCTTCCTAAGCATTCCCAGGCTGAGTTATTACTACTCCCTCTTGTTTACTCACATGGAACTGTGCACATCCTAAATTATGATACTTATCACATTAAAATTAATTATCAACCTGTCCTCCTCCCACCACCCATTGGACTAGGATCTTTAGGAGCAGGAACAAATCCTCAGCTTCAGTCTCTAGTAGTGGGCAGAGGGCCTGGTGCTTTGTGGCGCCTCAATGTTTAATGAGTGAATGCTGAACCAACTATTTTCTTATTCTATTGTTTGGCTTTTTGATAATAAAAATCACCTGAGATTGCTGGGCTACAATGCCTTTTCCAGGCTGGACCATAACATTTGTTGATTCCGAACTGAGGTGGGTCCAGTTAGCTCCCTGTTTATTAAGTAGCTGCTGGTTTGGTGTAAATGGTCTAGCAGCTGCTTTTCTATGATTAGTTTACTGGTTCTTGATTCAGATGTCTCTCGCAATCACCTATTGATCTGAATGAAAACACAGGGCTTCTCTGCATACCCACTGCACTGATCCCTCACCACCATGTTGACTCCCTATCAGGGTGACATGTTAAACCCCAAGGCTCACTTCCAGTTAAATTTGGGAAAACACAGAAGATCCTATTCCTCTCTGTTTACGCTCTTAGGAGAAGGATGTTTCCACTCATTACAGAAATATCATGATGTAAATCTGGAATACTGGAACTTACCCTGGACAGGTCAAATTTGGTCTAAGTATCAAGGCAGAGGAAAAAGCTCTTACATACAAGGTCCTGCAGGTCAATGACCGCAGAACTGACATCTTGCCCTGGCTTACCTGTGTAGGCAGAGTCCTCTGCCACTCAGTCTAGGGAAGGCCGATTTGGATGGCAGGGCACTAAATGGTCTCTTGGTACTGAAGTTCTATATCAGTAAACTTAATTGCTGACGTTTACTCAATTTTTAAAATCCCACAAGTCATCTTTGCCTATGTACAGTTTTTAAAGTTGTGCATTTACAACTTAAGATCTGGAGGCATGGCTCAGCAGTTAAGGGTGCTTACTACTCTTGCAGAGGACCCAAGTTCAATTCCCAGCACCCATGTCGGGCAACTCACAACTACCTGTCTATAATTCCTGCTCCAGGGGGATCTGATGCTTCTGATCTCCACAGGGGCCTCACTCATGTTCATATATCCTCACACAGACACACACATACATCTAATAAAAATAACAAAAAACAAATTTGAAAAAAAGCGATGACCTTAAGCAGCTTCACAGGAGAACTTTGAGGATGCTTGCGCCAACCAACTGCTGTCATCTTCATCATTATAGTTTCTAAATCCTCAGTCAAAAGCACCAAAACAAAAAAAAACAAAACAAAAGTTGGAAAAAAGGGCACATCAGTGTCTTTTTTGTTTTGTTTTGTGCACAACAAAGGATGTAATGCAGCTCTGTAACAATCCACCTAGAAATGTTTGTGGCAGACGATGGAGCGGCTGGATTCATCAGACTCCTGCATGCTGATCCACATTAATTGCATTCTCTTGATACGATTATTGAGAGTATTTCTGGCCCTCTGGTGTATTTACACACACACACACACGCATGCATGTACATGCATGCACGCACACACGTTCCCCCCTGCACGAAGACCCTGGCTTATGACAGTTCAACTTCTGGATTGTTTTTACTTTACAGCGGTATAAAAATAATATGCGTTCAGTAAAGACTATACTTGTGTTTGAATTTTGAGCTTTCTCCAGGCTAGCAGTGTACATTAGGTTGCTCTCCCAATGCCAGGCAGCAGGAGCAGGTCACCACTTCCACTCAGCCATGTGATCACAAAGGGAAAATATTAGAGCTCTACAGTATGCTATGTTGCTAGGCAGTGCTGTTCAGTGTCTTTAGGATATTAAATGCTTGGCTTCGGTGCCCTGAGCACACTAGGCAAGTGCTCTTCCACCAAGCTACATTGCTAGCCCTTCTTATTTGTTAAAACTTTTAGACAACTGGTCTTGAAATCCTACTACCCAACTTTACGAGTAGCCGGGATTATAGATAAGTGCACTGTGCCAAGCTTGAATATATCTATTCATTTATTTTTTTTATGTATATAAGTGTTTTGCATGCATGTATATAAGTATACCTGTGTATGTAATGCCCATGGAGGCCAGGAGAGGGTGTTAGATCCCCTGGCACTGGAATTACAGATGGTTGTTAGCCACCACTCAAACCCAGTTTCTTTGCAAGAGCAGCCAGTGCTATTAACCACTGAGCAGTCTCTCCAGCCCATTGAATTTATATTTCTGTTTTCATGAATTTAATGGGGCATATTCCCTAAAATGAAAGCATTAGATGAAGAGTAATGGCAGTTTGATAGCTCTCATTGCTTATTAGAGCATTACTTTCCAGAGACAATGACCCGACATACAAGTCTCTGGGGGTGTGGGGGCATGCTAGATTTTCCCACAGCTTGAACACCATGGAATTTTACCACTGTGGCCTGTTTTTACTAGTTTAATATAGGCATAGGCCTCAGTAGGAAAGTTTATTTTCAAGTTTTTTAAGTAATATAAAGTAGTTCATTTCCTTGTGGGAGACTTATTTTCATTTTAAATGGAAACATTACCTCCATGTTTGACAGTTGTGGAGGGATAGATTCAACTGCCTTTTGTATGATGGACTTTGTAGGGACCAAAAATAGCATTCATGTTAGCTCTCAGATCAGGCCTGAAGTACCAAGAGGTTCAGTTGTGTGGCTCTGAACTATAAAACTTATGTGGCAGATGAGAGCAGAAATGTGGTTTGGTTCTATGTAAGATCTGAAGAGGCCGGGTGTAGTGGTGTACACCTGTTATCCCAGCCCTCTGAAGGCTGAGGCAAGAGGATCGCCAGTGTGAGGATAGCCTAGAATGCACAGCAAGACCCTGGCTCAAAAAACAAAAGAAAACAAGAAGGTAGGAGCATTCTGATTTCATGGTGAAAACAAATGTCGAGGCTCCCACCTGCATCAGTAGGTTTTGCTTTAGAATGAAAGTAAGAACCTGCCCCTCATGCCTCTCATGGTGGCACTTCCTGCTCTGGACGTTGTCTGGCATTCCCACTTCAAAAGGACCAGCATGTCTGTGACAGGAAGGGCATCAGGAGAGCCACGAAACTGCAGCATATTTTCAGAGGTCCTGGAGGAACAACTGGAGGCAGAAATTTCTGGAAAAGTTCCTATTGTGTGAAAGATCAGCTTGAAGGTCAGAAAACGTCGGGTAGGGCCTTTGCATATCTGTCTTGGCTCTCCTGTGACTTATAATCGGCTTTTAAATCGATGGTCACAATATTGATTTGGGTTTCTGTCATGCAGAGCACAAGATATACTATTATTTATGCAAGATAGTTTGGGTGGGGGACAGTCTAATCTGATTTTTTTTATTGGAGATTTGCATGCATAACTACTCTTATATACATGCAGGCAAAATACTATATACATAAAAATAAAAATAAATTAATTTTTTAAAAATTGGCGATGTTCCACCTAATGAGTAAATCAGCAAAACCTGAACTTTTCCCTCTGTTTTTAGTTGTCACACTAAACTTGGTAATTTTTTGCATTCACTTGTTTCTGTCCTTATACGCACATACAACTTAAGTCTTGTCTGCCTAGTTTATATATAGCTTGTATACCTCACAACTCACCCATTCAATGTGTACAGTTCAGTGATTTTTAATATAGTCAGAATTATTGATCCATCACTACAATTTTAGAACATTTCTATCACTCCAAAAAGAAGCCCTATACCCACAGTCACTTCCATTTCTCTACAATCCCTTCGATCCTGTTCAACCACTAATCTACTTTCTGGTCTATAGATTTTATTATTCTCGGAATTTCATGTGAGGAAAAATAAACTTGTGGCCTTTTGATTTGGCTTCTTTCCCTTAGGATGATGGGGTTGGGATTTGCTCCTGTAATGGTATGTCATGATACTCCATTCCTTTTATTGCTGGGTAATATTCCATTTTAGGATACACCACTTTTTGTTCATCAGTTGATGGGCACTAGTGTTGTTTCCCCTTTTGTCTCATGAAAAATGCTATTGTGAGTGTTCATGTCTAAGTTTTATGTGGAAGTTTGTTTTCAGTTCTCTTGGATATATACTTATGAATATATAGGAACTTTATGTTTAACTTTTTGAGGAACTGCCAAATTATTTCCTAAGTGAATGGTACCATTTGGCATTCCCACCAACAATGTGTTTGTGCTTGTTTTTCTATAACCTGACAATACTTGTGATTGAATGCCCGTGGTTTTATTCTGGTCATCCTAATGGCTGTGAAGGGACATACCATTATGGTCTGCCTGATGGCTCACAGAATACAATAGAATATTCCCGACACTAGTGTTTTCCTTTACTCTCTAAAAAGTAAGTAAAGAATGGGGGCTGGAACTCAGCAGTTAAAAGCACTGGCTGCTCTTGCAGAGGACCCAGGCATGGTGGCTCACAACTAACTATAACTCTAGTTCCAGGGGATCAACACCCTCTCTTTGACCTCTGTGAGCTCCTGCATGGAAGTGGTATACGTACATTCACTCAGGCACATACACACATACACATACATATAGAAATAATAAATAAAATGTTTGAAAAACATTTTATTTTTAATTTTTTGTGTATTAGTGTATTGCCTGCATGTATGTAAGTATACCCATGACATGAAATGTCCTCAAAGGTCAGAAGAGAGCATTGGATACCCCTGGAACTGGTGTTAGGGATGGTTGTTAGCAGTGAGAATGGCAGGATAAAAATGGCAGCTAGGACGTAGTCAGAACCAGACATCCTTGTGTGGAGACAGCTTCTCTGGGAGGCCTGGAGTTAGATGCCCTGGATGTTTATATTGCAGCCTAAGTTCTTTCTGCCCTCAACCTTCCAGTAGAGCACAAGGGGCCATGATTGCTGGACTCTGGCCCCTGTGACTGGCTCAAAGGTACCTTTATCACACAAAAGCTATAGTATCCATAGATAGGTCACTAAAGGCATTTTAATCAGATCTGCCCCTACCCAGCCAAGGTGTAGTTTTATAGCATGATACCAAAGATTGCATTGTAATTACAATGTTTTTAAACAACATCTTCATTTATTTTTTTTTCATTTTAATTCAAGGTATTCATCAGCAGAAATAAGAAAGCAGTTTACACTCCCACCCAACCTTGGGCAGTACCATCGGCAGAGCATCAGTACATCTGGCTTCCCCTCCCTTCAGCTAGTAAGTATGTTATAGGTTTGCTTGACTTGTGGGTTAGGAGCAGAAGTGCCCTATATGTGAAACCCTCCCTGACTAGTTTTAGCTCGTCTCACACCTAGGGTTATTCCACCTATCACTTCATAAGTCTGCCTGCCTTTTAAAAAAATATATTTTATTTATTATTTCTATTTTTTGTGTATGAGTGTAGTGCCTGCATGTGTATAAGTGCACCTGTGTTATACAATGCTCAAGGAGGGCAGAAGAGGGCGTAGGATCCCCTGGAACTGGAGTTAAGAGCAGTTGTGAGCTACTATGTGGGAATCAAATCCAGATCCTCTGTAAGAGCAGCCAGTGCGCTTAACTGCTGAGCCATCTCTCCAGTCCCAAGTCTGTCTGCCTTTAGACAACAATCACACATCTCCCTCTTTCTCTGCCAACCAGCGCTTGAGTGCAAACAAGACCACCCAGGACTGTGGTTCTGCTGGGTACAGCTTCTAGGCTACTCA
Source organism: Nannospalax galili (assembly GCF_000622305.1). Classification (NCBI taxonomy): domain Eukaryota; kingdom Metazoa; phylum Chordata; class Mammalia; order Rodentia; family Spalacidae; genus Nannospalax; species Nannospalax galili. Next base: position 208,719 of record NW_008358944.1, read on the forward strand.
AACCCACCCCAATTATAGTTCATGTTTGGGGAGAGGAAATAGCCTAGAATTAACCACTATTTGTAGCATGCTTTTGTGGGAAATTTTTATTCACACACTTCCAAAGCCTAAGATATAAATCTTCCTTATAAAGTAATTTTCTTAGAAGTATAATTTACATGCAATGAAATTTATTCATTTTAGGCTCACAATTCGATGAATTTGGGTAATTCAGTGTCATTTAACCTTTACTCAACCAGGGTATAGTATATTTCCCCTCCTACCCTGTTGTAGACCATCTTCTGAATCAACTCCCATCCCCTAGACCCTAACCCAGGCAACCACCGCTGCTGTGGCTGAGTTTTTTCCTACCTGGAACATCAGACCAGTGGAATCACATAATAATATAAACCTTTAGTTTTAAATTAGCCAACTTTTATATTAGCCAACTTTTGAGTGCATATGTTTATGATATTATTTAAGGACTGAAGGCCAGATGTGTACCAGGTGAGGCAAATCTGACTTCAGTGAGATGGTTGGTAACAAGAAGCGGGTGCTCACTTCCTTTATGTGAGCAAGAGCCCTCCCTACATTCACTTCCTCACACACAGCATAGCCGCACTTTCTGACTGATTCTAGTGGTTATCTTGAGGAGGTTAGGTTATTTTTTGTTTCTAGTTATTACTTCAAAACCACTTCTGCTCTTAGAAATTTTGTAACCTTCCCCTGTTTCCTGTAGCCGCCATTTTGTCTCCTGTAACAGTTTACCCGCCGTATCCTCAGGTATGTTTTACCAGACTGATTTGCGGTTATTCAGAAGGATAATTTGTGTGTTGTGTCTTTAATGAAATGGTTGTACTTGAAAATATATAGCACCTTTCACTGTGAGAGAGTAACTTCTGGTGACATCTCTTCAAACTCTATTTATGACTTGGGAGCCTAGCGAGGCCACCTTTTAGATTTGTCCTTTCCTGTCTGCTTCAGAACCACAGATACGATAAAAGCACAGCAAACAGACCATGTTTGTCTTCTCAGACCTAGTAACTGAACTTTAAGCCAAGATATGTTAGATGTGCTTCTTGGTTTAATTGGGTGATTTCTGATTCAGGTTGTATTTCAAAATGTCCAGAATTCCTGCAGAAAAGTGATTGGATATACTTTAAATTTTAAACGAATTTGAGGAGCTTCAGTGCTTGACTTTTTGAAAGAAAAATTAAGACTAGAGTTTTCTGTAGCAACTGCTGGGGAACTAGTGTGGACCTCACAAAAGAGATTTTTAAGGAAGTTGAGCTTGCAGACTTTAACCCTTTGTCTCCTCACTAGCTTTTACTTTAATGCTGCAACTTTATGTTTTAACAGGTGAAATCCTTTTTAAATGTAAATTTACAAAGAAAAAAAAAAACCTCATGTCATATTTGCAAGTCTTCTTTCAGTAGTTCACTGTCTCCTGAAGAGGTCTGACAAAAGCAAATTTTGATTAATTACTTCAGTAGCTGGAAAGTCAGGTTAACATGTGGCTTAGCTGCCCATTATCTAAAGAAGTAGCTGAAGTAAGCAAAAAGGCTAAAATTCTGCAAGAATTGGATGTCTCCAGTTGTCATCATTTAATTCTGGTCCTGTTTGTATATAAATATTCTGTAAATTTTGTTATTCCTGGTTTTCCCAATTTCGTTTTCTTAACCTCCCTGCCCCCTCATCTCTCCACTCCAGTTTTGACACAGTCTGTTACTTTGTTTCTTCTACCTGTGGAGTAGAGTCAAGACGCCTGAAGTCTACTTTCTAAAATCTAGTCCTTTGTTTAGGGAACCCCATCTCCCTCACATCACCTGCCGTCATGTGGCGATGTGGGAATGTGCAGCTGTGCTTCCCCTGAAATCATCTTCTCGAACAAGGATCCCCAAAAGAAATCACCAGTGTACATGACGATTTCCTTTTACCTTAAAAATGCTTCTTTTCGTAGATAAATAATGGAAAACTTCGGCAAAAGTTGCTTCTAGAAAGACAGAAGAGTGTAAAGACTCTTGACAGAGCTTTAGAGAAAGTTCTTCCATGAGAAGCTGTAGGGCAGACTGGTATTTGCATTATTTAATTAAAAAGGACAAATGCATTTTGATCATTCTTTTACCTTAATTTATATAATCACCACAGTTATCCTCACATTTTGATATAAAGCAGTTGTTTAATTTTAAAAGTATTTATTTGAAATTAAGTTATTTAAACCAATCATTTTGAGTTCATTGTGGCCGTCATCACTGTTTGCAAGAGTAAAGAGTTTGGATTCAGAGCAACCTGGGTGAGGCTGGATTGCCACTGGTTGGTTGTATAACTTGGGACAAGTCAACCTTTCTGAAGACTTCAGCTTCCTCTTCTGCAAAATTAGCAACTAATGTCCCTGTTAGGATGAACAAAGAGTGACATGGCAGAGCCTGTGTGATATTACTTCCACAGGTACTTGGCACTATGAAGACTCTGAAGAAGATTAAAAGATAAGTAGGAGGAGATGACTCCAGCTCTGAAGGGCACTGTCACCTATTTAGGAAGACAAGTACACAGGACCCAGACTGGCTTCAAATGTGATGGGCATTCAGAAGATAGGTTCATGGTGTAATAGGAGGCAGAGGCTTGCTGCAGGATCTGAGAAGACCGAGGGGAAGGGTCCTCAGCCTCAGAAGTCCGTTAGAAACACCCAGCTTCTAATCAGATCTCTTATCAGGCCCAGTACAGATGGATTAAATCAGAATTCCAGATGGTGGGAACCATACATTAGTTGGGGGATGTTAACAGGTCCCCAAAGACTCAAGCTGAGAGTCATTTAAAGATTCTCAGGGAGGAGGAAATATTCCACATAGGGGAAAGTATATACACAGAGAGCTTCTTTTGTTGCTTTGCATGCTCTGAGTTGCAGAGTGTGTGGTAAGGACCACATGCTAACCCTGTAGATAGATCCTCATACAGTGCAACTCTCTGTCCTATGTCTAATGAGAAGGAGGCTGTGCATTTGAAATTTTCTTTTTTGTTTTATTCAGTTTTTGCTGTAAATGCCAACTGAAATGATGTGTATATATATATATACACACATATACATATATGTATATATAAATTTTTTCCAAAATAGATAAGCTACCTTTAAAAAATTATATTAATTGTGTACATGCACACATGCATGTGTGTGCATGTGCCACAGCATGCAAGTGAAGGTCAGAGGACAGCTTCCACCATGACTAAACTCAGGTCATCAGACTTGGTGGCAAGTACCATCACCCACTGAGCCATCTCACCAGCCCTATAAACTACTTTTAAAATTTGCATGTTTTAATATGAAGGAAATTCATGATTTGGAGTGACTTTTCTAGACATAATGATGGACTGGGCCTATCGGACACCCCTACCTTTGTGACCAGAGCCAAAGAGAGACAGGGCTCTGGCTGAGATGATGCCGACCACTGTTGGCATTCTCTGCTGCCACTGTCATGGGAGCAGATTGACAAAAGGCCCTCTGGTGTTAACAAGTCTCTGATGCTACTGTTAAAACTAAACCATAAAACGTGAAACTGTTTTCTGGTTATTGAAAATAGAAAGGAAGGTACAAAGAAAGGACTGGGATCTGTGCCCTGGGGTAGTAAGGACTGAAGACACTGTGTAATGGTCAGTTACCTTAAACTATATTTTATGGAGGAAAACATACTATTAAAAAAAAAGAAGAAGAATAGGAAAGAAATGGAAGGAATCAACCAGAGCATACCGGCTCTGGATGAAGAAAAGGATATAAAAGCCACATCCTGAGTATGCACTGAGCACCATGGTTACAGGGCATGTTTGTGTATCTAGCATTTATGTTTTAAAGAAGTCTCATACCTTAGGAGCATTCATTTTTGTTACACGCGTAGGCTTTCATGAAACGCAACAACCTTTTTTCCTTTCCAGCTAAGGATGACTGAAGTGGTGAATTGCTTGTTAAACACGATCCTCTTATCCTTCTGATCCTGTTGGTCTTTTGTACTTCATTTTCCATGGAGTTGGCTCTTCTGTTTTGCTGATTGCACTGGAGGGACTTGATGGGAAATGAAGGTCTTAGTGCAGTTTTCATGCATATTCACAATAGAAGATAAAATGGAAAGTGTGACAGGCATTCTGCACACAGAGCAGGCACTTCAGCATGATCCCTGTAAAGGGGATCAAATCAGTGTTGGAGGGTGGGGAAGACGACTTCAGATTGAACCTGAGTTTGACCCCTGCCACCTGCATAAAAAGACAGGTGTGGTGGCACCCACTTGTAATCCCAGCACTGGGGAAGTGGAGACAGGTGAATTTCCCACCACACTGGCCAGCCAGTCAGCCTGGCCTAGTCCCAGATCCCAGTGAGAGACTGTCTCAAAAAATAGGATAAATGCTACCTGAGTAACAAGATCTGAAGTTGACCACTAGCCTACATACACTCACATACATGTGCACCTACACACACACACACACACGCACCAGACTTGGTTAAAAGGAAAAAAACAGGTTGATGGCCATGTTGTCACTGTCAGAATCTATAGCGGCATTGGTGGAAGATTGCCATTGGTGGACGCAGGAAAACACACTTCTTTTAGGTCAGGAAGTACTTTGAAGCACTTAAAACCAGAGGAACCTTACTGCCTTAGGCTTTGTTTACTGAAAGGCAGTAGAGCTGAGACTGTCTTATTCATTCACTCAGGAAACATTTATTGGGTCTAACTGTATGCCAGGAACTGCTTGAAGAGCTGTGGATGCAATAATGAATGCAAAAACGGACTTGTCTTTTGTCTGTATGAAGCTTACATTTCAGAATGGGAGCAGGTGTAGACAAATATGTGAATGTAGACTGTGGTAGGGGCAGGAAGAGCTAAGAAGAATGAAACAGGGACAGGCAATAGTGACACAGAAGAGATGCTGTTTTAGATGTGGTGGTCTATGAGGGCCTCCATCTAGAATGGAGATACCCAAGCAGCATTCTGCATGAACTTGGCAGATCATCAAAGGAAGGTATTCCAGGCAGAAGAAAGAACAAGTGCAAAGCCTGCAAGGCAGGAGTAGGTGGCATGCCCCAGAAACAGCCAGGAAGCAGGAGTAGCCTGAGCAGAGGGGGCAGCAGGGAGACTGTTGCTAGAGCAGCATCGCCTGGTCAGGTCTCAGAAACCACAGAGTATCATTTCAAACCCAGATGCAGAGAGGAGAGTCCTGGAAGCACTGGGCAAAGGCCCAGTACCATCTGGCTTTTTAGAGGCATCATTCTTAGAGTTTTTACAAGGCTGCTATGTGGAGAATAGACTGGTGAGGAGAGAGTAGGTCAGAAGATGTTGCTATAAGCTAGAAAAAGCACTGATGCTGTGGGATAGGATAAGGACAGCAGAGAGGTGAAAAGCAGAAAGGATTTCCTGGTGGCTTGATGATAGGAGAGCCTCCCCTTCTCTAAGTCAGGCCCATCCAGACCAACCTCTTTTCTTAACCTAAAATCATCTGATTAGGAACTTGAGTTGCATCAGCAGTATCCCTTCTCAGCAGCAACTATATCCATGGACCGCTGCAAGAGGTGTGTGCATGCAGAGTGACTGCAGTGTCCCTTCTGCCCTCCACTTCTTGCAAGAGAAAACTCCAAAATCCCACCCTATCTATAAACACTGGAAAGGAATTCAAGGGAATCTGTTCTACCTAGGGAGGTCAATACATCAGAAAGCCCCTCACAGAGACAGAGCCTGGTTTAAGATCATTGTCCATCTTATCATTTTCATTTGTTTGTTTCATTTAGAAAGGGCTTTCTTGCATTATTATGCAAAATGATATACACAGAGCAATAATTCATGGTATAAAGGTAATCTTGAAATTACTTTAGATCATAATATTTAAAGTAGCCTTTGTTCTCCACTGACTTAAAAAAACACATGGTTCAATAGAAAAGAAAGCGGTTAAATTGTATGCTTGGCTTTTAGACTTTCTAGGTTCCAAGTCTTTCCCTGAGCTCTCTAAGAACAGTCCCTACTGCTGCCCCACCTCATGCTCAAGCTCCATCCCCATGCACTGCAATGTCTCTGTGACCCTTCAGGACTGGACAGATGTGTGTGTTCATATGCATTCCTATATTCATGTTTGTGCAGTGATTGCCTCATGATAAAACCTGCTCATACGATTAAGACTTTAGTCTAGAGAGAAGTTATTCCTGGTTATTATTTGAATTTGCAAGAAAAAAATTGCTTGATTGTCTAGCTAGTTAAGAGTACTTAGGGTCTCCACCCAATTATCAATGGCAAGGCTAGTTTACATCAGATTGGAATGGGCAGATTCTCTTTGTCAGTTTCATTATAGAAGTAGGAGAGGAAAATTACTAAGTGCCAGTTTGTGCATACTACTAGCATACTCAGTAAAAACTTGTGTATTTGTATTTGAGAAGGTTGGATATCATCATCCCATGACTGGTTAGAGTACAGCCCACGGAGTACCTTCCTGTACTTTTCTGTATGCTAACACCACACTCAGTAGCTACTTGGCTAGTAATTGCTGGATGATGGGGCCAGCCATCATTTATCCCTGGTCTTTGGAGGATCTGTCCTGTAACAGGTGCTGCTGTCAGCTTGACCTTTCACCTTTTGTAGCTTTGAGTTTCAGGCACATGGTGTTTTGCTTTAGCTGGAACTGGACCCTTTTCTCTCTGACAATTGCACATACATTTTTCCATGAGGCTCTGTTTTGAGTGCTCAGTCAGTGCTTGGGCACTAAGCATACCTGCACCTCACAGTAACTTCTAAGTATATTTCCATCACCTCTGCTTGAGTTCTTCATAATACATTTATGCCTACTATTTCATTTATTTATTGTTATCTTCTTGAGTAGCTAATCCCAGAAGTTCAGAGTAGAATTTGTTGAGTAGTGGTAACTGCGTTTTTTAGTTATTTTGAAAGACATTTAACTATTGCCCTGTATTTTAACTATCTTAGGAAATGTAAATACTCTAGAAGATCTATAAGAGGAAACAATCAAAATTACAATGGTTACATGCCTAATTTGAATTTTAGATGGGCTGCTTCCTAGCCATGTAATCAATAACAAATTATTAAATCTCTGGCCCTCAATTTCATCTGAAAATGAGGATTATTAGAATGCATATTTCACTGGGTTCTAGTGAGGATTAAATGAGATTACATATATAATGTATTGATAAGCAAAGTAAGTGCTCAATCATTGTTCGTTCATTGAGTATGCAGTTTAGTGCTAAGTTTGGGGGTGCAAAAATGCAGTTTTCATGATTTCCCATGGACAGTCTTTCAATGGCTACTTTGAACTCTTCCATGTGGCAATCAAGTAGGGCTGTTGGCATGGATCTTGCACAGGTGTCTTTGCAGGTTTATTTGTCCTAGCCATAGATGATGCCCATCTTTTCTTCGGGTTTCACCAATGTCCTTTTGCCAGACCCCATCTGTGCTTGGCTGCTTTGGCCCTGAAAACCCTGGCATGTCATTTGTAGAGGCCTCCAAAGCTAGGACTGTGGTCCCTTCCTCAGCTGTCTTCAGGTCTCAATCAGAAACAAGGGAGACTTCCCTGCCCTCTCATGCCACATGATGAACATTGCTCCCACCCACTGAGGTTTGCCAATCCTGTCAGCCACTGCTCTGCCCCCATCCTGCCTCTGCCCTGCTGGCTGAATGTGCTGTGTAAGTCAAGAATCTAGGCTGGAAGTAGGGGCTTCATTCTCTCTCCCCAGTGTAAGTCATTTGTATGTCCAGCACCACCTGGTCAGCAAGGGAGGGGGAGCAGGGCAAGACACATTTATGTTCTGGAATCTTTTTACCTCTTCAACAGCACTTTGGTCCTCTCCCTTGAAGCTCTTACTGGTATGTGGATTCATGGGGATGAAAAACCGGTTTTGTCAGCCCTTCCTTCAGGTCTGCTCTCTCACAGAACCTCAGTCAAGTTAGGAATCTGGGGACATTGTTTTATTGGTGCTTTGGGAGTGGAGACCAGTGTTCCCTGGAGCTGGTGGCACCTCACAGTCTGCCAACCCTGAACACTCAGGGGAGCTGCAGTTGTTGCTCTTATCACTGTTGCCATTACTGCACAGTCCACTAGCTCTAAGTGGTTCTCTTACTGCCTTGAGGCAGTGGTTCCTGAGTCTTCAGATGTCACAGGCAAGAAAACATATTTGGTTGTACTGGAGACTGACAAAGTGTTGCCAGGTCTTGATTTTATCAGCTGAAGAACAATATTGTTTCAATTACCCTGGGTTTCTCTAATTTCTTTTATTCCCTCTCTCTTCCTATGTGGAAGGATAAGAGGAACACAGAACAGCGCTAGGAAAGTGAGCAAATTCAGCCATCCATCCAACCACTTAGCAGATTCCTGGGTTTACTTACCTCGCTCGGGTCCAATGAGTTTCTTCCCACCCAGTAGTATTTGGAAGTTCCAGCCCTGGAGGGGTTCAGCCACCAAGCCTGGCCTGCTGTCAGCTGGGGTTGTCTGAAGTGCTGGCCTTGAGCAGCGATGTATAGCTATCCCAGGCCAAGGGAAACACTGTGCCTGAGCACTCAGCCAAAGGAATGCCAGGTTTGCCTGAGTTTCTGGAAAATTGCCTTCTTTCCCCATTTTGCTATGTTTGGGTAAACAAAGCATGGCCTCAGAGAACTTTTGCAGGAGAAATTATAAAAATTCCGCAAAGCCTTGTGATCTCATTTTGGATCTCCTCAGGATTCCTCATCAAGCTGCAATTAAGCAGAGAAAAATTCTGCCTTGGGGTGTGATCTTAATTACTCATCATGTTACGACTTGACTTTCCGCTGCTGCATTTCTTTTCCTCTCCTGATCACTGCTGCATCTTGACAGCTCCTCCAGTCGCTTCGGTTAGGCTAAGAGTGAAGCCTTGAGTTGAAGGGGTGGGCAGGACAGACATCTACCCTGTCTGTGTGCCCTACCAGGAAGCATTGTGGGAACTGCCTTCTTCTCTCCCTTCCCCTGCAGCCTCAGCTTTATGACCCCGTGGAGCCGGTGGACTTCGAAGGACTTCTGATGACACACTTAAGCAGCTTGGATCTGGAGCTGGTCCAGGAGCTGGGAGACCTCAAGGATGACGACTTGGATGTGGCGTTCACACCCAAGGAATGTAGGACTTTGCAGCCCTCTCTGCCAGAGGAAGGGTAAATCATTTTCTTAAAATGTAAGAGGTAAAGGGTGCTGATTCTGAGCCATTTTCCTTTATTTTATTTATTTGTTGAGACAGGGTCCTTGCTGTGTAGCCTAGGCTAGCCTCAAAGTCACAGTCCTGCTCCTGCCTCCCAAGTGCTAGGATCACAGGTATGTACCACCACCATTGCCAACTTTGAAGTACTTTTGAAAGGAAGCAAAATTTGGGTTGGGGATATTGTTCAGTGATAGAATGCTTGCCTAGCATGTGCAAGGGCCTGAATTTGATCCCAGCACCACAAAAATTAGTTATTTTTTAAACTAAACAATATGTATTTTTATTTAATAACCACATGATTAGAAGAAGCATTTCATTACAGCTTTAACATATTCAGTGACACATTCCAGAGCAACAATACATCTCTTTCAAAAGTGGCTGTAAAATTTTACGTTCACAGTTGAATTAATACAGTTATACAGTATTAAACTCAGTATAAACCTTGTTAAGACATAAAATTGAATGAGCTTTTACCCTTTAAAGAAGATCTCCATTTCATTTAAAAATATGCTGTTCCCTACATTTTTAATGAGACTAACACGTTTGCGCATGTGTCTTTAATCTCTATGTATCTGATTATTACTAGTTAGAGTTGGTTACACTCGGATCCTTACTACCCGAGTATGGATATAAAGTCATCAGGTAGATTTCACTGGTAATGTTTATCACCTCTACTATTTAAGGAGGCCATGGAGACCCCACCAGATCGACCTGAACCAGTGTCCAGTATATTTTTTTTAATTTGTTGATTTTTTGGTGTGTATATCATATAGAACATCCCACACAATCTTATTCATCTATATACCCACTTCCCAAATGGCACCCTCCCATTAGAGCCAGAGAAGATGACTCAGTTGATATATGCTTTGCTTTACAAGCATGAGGACTTGAGGTCAGATCTCCAGCGTCCACGTAAAAATCTGGACATGGTAGCGTGCACCTGTCATTCTAGCACTGGAGAGGTAGAGACAGGAGGATCCCTGGGTCTGGTTGGCTATCCAGTCTAGCTAATTCATGAACTCCAGGTTTACTTAGAGACTCTGTCTCAAAAAAATAGAGAACAATTGAAGAAGGCACCAAATGTCCAACACACACACACACACACACACACACACACACACACACATTCATTTTAAAAGAAGCAAAAGTATTCAATCCATTCAGATATACAGGGCATATGGTGCTGCTACCTAGATGTAGACAGATTTTGTTTGTGTGTTGTGTAGTACTGAAGACTGAGGACCCAGCTACAGGGCCTCACATATTATAGGCAGATTCTAAATTGTTTTGGACAAAGGCAAGCCCTGTGGGGACTAAGCCAGTTCAACAGATGCAGAGGTACAAGATGGAATGGTCCAAAAGAAGTTAATATTGCAGGCTCTGTAGTTGGACTACTGAGTGCCAGGTTAGTGCCTCTAAGATAGTCACATGATCTTATCAAGCCTTGTTATCTCTATTTGCAGAGCATCTAGGATCTTCATAACAACTGTTAAAGTATTCTATCAAAACCTTTTATAGGTCAGAAAGATGACTCAGCAGGTAAAAGTACTTACCACCAAACCCCACAGCCTAAGCTCAATTACCAGAACCTTCATGGCAGAAGGAGAGAATCAACTCCCACAAGTTGTCTTCTGACTACTCCATGCACACAGTATCATGCATTACACACACACACACACACACACACACACACACACACACACACACACACACTGAATAAATGTAAAAAAATATTAGTCATTTTATTTGTTACCACAGAAGAGCATGGATCTAGCCCAGTGTGGTGGTACATACCTTTAATCCCAGCAGAATCAAGCCATCTTTGTGCTATCAAGGTCAACTTAGTCTACATAGTGAGTCCCAGGCTAGCTGGGTCTACAGGGAGACCTTGTCTGATACAGATGAGTGAGAAGAACCCCCTCACCCTCTCTCTCCTTCATCTCCCCACCTCCCCAACCCCTCATCCCCTCACCCCTCACCTCCTCACTCCCACCCTTGCAGACAGTTCCATAAAGGGGAGAAACAATGCAGCTCATGCTGTAAAGTGTGTGAATAACTATTTAGAGTAGACTTGATGAGCATGGCCTGGGCATTAGTTCTTGGTGGCAGACACCCCTGGGATCACACCTCAGTGAAACCTCTGCTGCTGGACAGTGAAAATTTCTGTCACTTTGGAGATTTTGAGTGAACTTCTATTTTTATTCATTTTAAAAGCAAATTAAGATTTTCAGCCTCTTGGACCCTTTGAGTCTCATTCTCCCCCAAAAAGTCCCAGAAAGGAGATCATGAAACCAACCCCTGCCTTCCTTTCCCCTAGCTATTCCAGGTCTGTTTTGGATTGTGTTTTATCACAGTTGAAGGTGGTTGGTTGCATGACTGTAATGTGTAAGTCCCTCCTTTCTCTTCCTCACATAGCACTCATTCACATAGAAGAGCTGGCCATGTGTGCATCTCTAATATTTTCCCAAAAAACATCATTGTCAGCATCAGGAAACCTTTTTCTTTGGTGTCAGCTATTTATTCAGGTGTAATTTTTGATGTAGATAACACATTTCTATCTTTGGTAGAGAATCATTTTATTTGTGTAAATGTTATGGTTAATTATCTTTAAATGTGGCCAGAATTTTGGAAGAACGTGTATAAAATTCTTAAACTAAGTTTAGAGGGAGAATTTTTTAAAATATTGTATTTATTATTCTTATTTTATTAGTGTACTGCCTGCATGTATGTAAGTGCACCCATGATGTGCAATGCCCATGGAGGTCAGAAGAGGGTGTCAGATACCCTGGAACTGGAGTTATGGATGGTTGTTAGCCGCCATGTAGGTGCTGGGAATCAAACCTAGGTTCTCTGCAAGAGCAGGCAGTATTCTTAACAACTGAGCCATCTCTCCAGTCTCTTAGAGGAAGAATTTTTTTTTAACTTTGATAAAGAAGGCAATTTTTCCTACCATCATCTTCTGACTATGAGATTATCTTGCTACTGTAATTTATAGTGAACATGTCTGATGACTTTAAAACAGCTCATATTATTTCAGTTGTTGCCAAAGTCTTCTGTATAAGCAAAATGGGAAGACTTTCTAGTCACCAGGAGAGTAAGCAGTAGTTAATTCTGTTCCTCACACAGAACCTATGTTGAGCTGTGATCACATGGTGGTCATGAACCTGGGCTTTACAGGTGCCCACTCTGCCACTTGCTCTGTGACCTAGATTAAGATCATTATCATCACCAGATGTAGTGACTCATGTCTCTAATCCCAGCACCTGGGAGGCAGAAGCAGTCAGATCTCTGTGAGTTCAAGGCCAGCCTGGTCTACATAGCTAGTTCCAGGCCAGTCAAGACTACATAGTGAGACCCTGTTTCAAAAGCAAAACAAAACAAACAAACAAAAAGATCTTTATCTTTATGGCCTCGTTCTCCTGCAAAATAAGAATAATAGCACTAGGCCGGGCGTGGTGGCGCACACTTTTAATCCCAGCACTCAGGAGGCAGAGGCAGGCGGATCTCTGTGAGTTCGAGGCCAGCCTGGTCTACATAGTGAGTTCCAGGACAGCTGGGGCTACAGGGAGACCCTGTCTCAAAAAGACAAAATAATAATAATAATAGCACTACCCCTGCACCGTGGGGCTGATTTGCAGTTAACTGAATCAATACATGTTAAGTCAGTGCCTAGTGCATAGTAAATGGTCATAAGGTGTGAACTATCATAGAGTTCTTATTATGTACAGACATTCTTCCAAGCATTCTACACACTAACATTACTCTTCATCACAGTTCTTTAAAGGTGATACTCTTTAATAGCACCACTTACAGATGAGGAAGTTGAATAAAAGGTTTGAATGACTAGTTTAAAGTCACAAAGTTAATGAGGGATGAAGGTGGAATTTGGGCAGTCAGGACCAAGATATCATATGTCTTAGACTGATAGCAAGTTCACAGGTGAGTTCCTTCATACCCCTTTGCTAGCTAGCTTCCCTTGACTGTAAAAAAAAAAAAAAAAAAAAAAAAAAATACCTGTGATAAATCAACTAAAAAGAGAAAGTTTATTTTGGAGACTTTAGCCATGGCTAATTGCCTCATTGCTTTGGCCCTGTGGTAGCACAGAGTATTACCATGAGAGCTGATGGCAAAGGAGGATCATTCACTTTATGGTCAGGTACAAAGGACAGAGAGGGAGAGAGCAGTGTCCTACAATCCCCTTCAAGTGCAAGCCTCCAATAATAAGGCTTCCCATAGACCCCACATCCTGAAGGTTTTACCACCTCTCAGTTGTGTCACTTAGTCAAGGACTTAGACTTTAACACATGGGCCCTTGGAGGACATCCAGGATCCAAATGTAGCATCCCCTTTTTGCAAATGCAGAAATTAAGACTTGTAGCACTTAGACTTTTGCCTCTGGTTCCAGTATGTTTGTAACAACCCAAAAGCCTTGCTGCTGTTGTCATTTCTGATTCAAGACTGTAAAGCACACGAAGACTACTTCAAATGACTCAGTTATCAGCAGTATGACAAGAACCCAAAGCCAGTGTCTTCAAAATCTTAGAGCAGAGTCTAAGACAGCTGCTTGTGGCTTTCTGAAAGGAAGACACACATGTCCTAACAAAATCACACGTGAGCAAAAATTACCTGTGAGAAATAAGTATTTAGACTTCGTGTTTGATTACAGCTATTTCTCCCCACCTTGTATCTTAATGCCTTCAGGCATAGATGTAGTTTAACAGTTCTCTATAATACAGAAAACTCATAAAGTATAAAATGCCAACGTTTATCTCATCAAAGGAAAAACATGATTTCCTTGGGAATACTCAGACATTTGAAATGCATGGCTGAGAACACCCCTAGCATGCTTATTGATGTAGATTTGAAATCGTGTTATGCCCCTTGGTTATTTTATTGCTTTTCCACTGTAATAACCTGTTTTTAATCTCATTTTCTACCCAATTAGAGTCGAACTAGACCCTCATGTCAGGGACTGTGTTCAGACCTATATTCGAGAGTGGCTGATTGTGAACCGCAAGTAAGTTACCCCCTTCTTAATGGATAAATGTTAATCTGTGTATATGTTAATTTTATAGTTAGTCCTTTCTTATTTTTCAAATCAAATGACTTTTTGAGCAGTTTTAACAGGAAAACTAAACAGAAAGCCCTGAGATTCCACATTTATTCTCCTTGCCAACCCCCACACCTCCACTGCCCATACAGTTGTCCCTGATAGTCACATTCTGCATTCCTGTTGCATATGTTGTAACTGATAAACCAGTGCTGATCAGCTATTAAGCCCACAGTTTATGTCAGCTCCTCAGCCATGCTAGGCGCACAGAGGGCTGCATCCTCAGCCCTGGTGTTCATCTTTCTGATTTGTGTATTCGATGGGTTTTGACAACACACAATGGCGTGCTTCTCCCCGTGCAGTGTCGTCTGACCATCACTGATCTTCAGCTCCCCTTGTCTTTTTGAGGTCTTGTCGCTTACTTCCTGGTCTCACTGATGAATCTTTCATTTGTACATATGCACTATGGTCCATTTATTCATTCATTTAGGAAAAAAGTTACATTCTAAACATGAGCAGAGCCTTTCAGCAGGCAAGGTCCAGCGTACATGCAGTCACATCTACTCAGGAGGCTGAGGCAGAAGAGGCCTTTGAGCCCAGAACTTCAAAACCAGCCTGGACAGCATGAAGACCCTGTCTCACAACAACAATAATAATAATAATAATAAGTCCATTTATTCATTCATTTAGGAAAAAAGTTACATTCTAAACATGAGCAGAGCCTTTCAGCAGGCAAGGTCCAGCGTACATGCAGTCACATCTACTCAGGAGGCTGAGGCAGAAGAGGCCTTTGAGCCCAGAACTTCAAAACCAGCCTGGACAGCATGAAGACCCTGTCTCACAACAACAATAATAATAATAATAATAATAATAATATTGGTGAACTCCTAGAGGGAAAAAATTAAATGAATTGAAACTTGGCCTCAGAGCCAAAGGTGTCAATAGAATTTGTGACACGGAAATAAATTACTTAGTAGTCTTTCCATCAAAAGGGCCTTTTCCCCTGGCTTAATCAGACCTTTTTTGTTATTTATTCTGGGTTTTCTTCCTCCATGCCACTGACATGCACAGCACTGTCTTATGAGAAACACTGAACACAGAAATTCTTGCTGTGTGCCTCTGTGTGCGTGCGTGCGTGCGTGCGTGCGTGTGTGTGTGTGTGTGTGTGTGTGTGTGTGTGTGTGTGTTGGGAAGTAGGATGGAGGTTGTTTACAGGTTGGGATCCACTCCACTAGACACAGATCAGAGAACCTTTGAAACACAAGCAGCTTGAAATTCGGTAGCCTCTTTTCTTCCGGGCTCTAGCGAGAATTACTGTTCTCTGGGATAAATGGTAAAAAACTCTAGGGATTGGGGTTTATCCAGCTCCTGGAAGTGTGCCAGAGAATTTGTGCTATGTTTTTTAGTAATGTCAGAATGCATACTATTTTGATAACTGGGGAAGAGACAGCATCACTTACAGAAAGTAATTAAGACAAAGTTAGATGCCAATCCATCCCCCATTCTAAACACAAGTAAGAAAATGAAGTTTGCCAGGTCGTCAAATAAGAAAGATTACTCCTTGCTATTAATAAATAAAAAATTTCTGTACAAGTTGTTCTCAAACTTCAAAATGTTATAATTAGAGGTGCTTTCAGGATATTAAAGTTCTAAAAAAAATCCAAAAAGGAACAATAAATAGAAAGGTCCATTTTACTAAATTTGTCTTTTAGATTCACTTTCTCTTTGAAACACTGTGCTTTTTCATTCCTCCTGGCAATACAGACTCTCAGAATGTTTTTTCTGTCTTCCACAAATTTAAATTCCTTTCCGTTTAAAAGGAAAAAAAAATGGACTGCTTTTAGAATATTTGTGGAAGAAATTTTAGAAATTATAGAGAAACAAAACTAAAATTAAACAATTTCTTTATATATAGCTAACCACACTTCACAGTGATGTATGGGCCTTGATCACATTTCTTTGTAGCGTATACTTGTATAAAAACCTGATCAGACTTTAATAGCATTTTGTAGCATGCATTTCCAATTTTCACAGTAAGTGATTATCTCCTTTTACTATTAAATATTCTTACTTGATACTGTCATTAATGGTTACATAATTTAGTTATACCACAATTCATTTAACCAATTTTAATATTTAGGTGACTTCTTGCTTTTCTTATTTATACTTACAGTGCAGCAATGTCCTTCTCATTAAAACCTTGTGCACATTTAATATTTCTCTCCTATTAGGAAAAAAAACATAATTTCTGTGTCTAAATTATATGCATAAATTCAAGAATAATAAATAATAGATCAAAGAGCATTAATAGTATATATGTTTATTATATATTGACTATTCATGAATAATGAGTATTGCCATTTTTAACATCTCTCATTTTGTAAAAGAATTGTCCTTTATTGACATTTTCTTTGATTATCTGATTGGCTAATTTTTTCAATGTATTTGTTATATGTCATTTGGTGCTCCACTTCTTAAGAAATTTGTGCAGCTCTTGTTAAGCTATTCAGTTTTGTAAAACTGTAGGCCAATTTTTTTCCTTCTCATATTTATGTATGTGTGTGTGCTGTGCATGCACGTGTATTCCTGTTCACAAAGTGTGTGCAGTTATGTATACACGTGTGTAGATGCATTTGGAGACCAAGATTGGTACTGGGAATCTTCCTTGACTACTCTTTCACCTCATGCTTTGAGGTGAAACCTAGAGTTTGCCAATATGGCTGGTCTTGCTAGCCAGCTTGCTCCAGGGATACCGTCTCCACATTCCAAGGCTGGAATTATAGGTGGTTGCATGCCCACTCAGTATTTAGGTGAGTTCTGAGGATCAGCAAGTGCCTTTATCAATGCATCGTTTCCCCAGCTGTACAGCACTTTTAATTATTAAATATATTAACCTGTTATCTATTCCATAAATTCCTTACCTAGTGTGTTTTTAAAGCTCTTTATAATAACATTTAGAAGGATTTTTGTAATTAAATCCATGTTGACATTTTCATAGGATTTTTACTTTGGGTCTTATGTTTAGAATTTAATTCACAAACAATGTTACTTTGTAGGACTTTTGGTTAAAATATGAGTTAGACCATTATCAATTTGATTGTTGTTTCTGTTCTCTCATGTGTTCCATTTCTTTTTCTTGTCTGTAGGAGCAGTGATTATCCATGCATTTATCTCTTTCAGTCGTTTTGTCTTTCTTTCATAACACAAAGCAATATGTGTGTATCTTTTTGTCCAGTACCCTGGGGATGGAATTACAACTGGCCCAGTTCTCTGTACACTCATGTCGTGGACCACTTCCCTTCCCAGAAACAAGCTAGTGGGTGAGGAGAAGCTCCAGCTCCAAAAAAACGCATTCGTAGTTCTGACAAGCTTTGACTAGTGTTTTGCAGCAGGGTACCTTTTTTCTACCCCTATATTTGATTCTCTGGTACTCTGGATCTGACACTTGGAGCATGAAAACTTTAACTCCCAGCACACACTCCTCACTCCTCCCAGGCTTTATTCTGTCTCTACGTACACCCATAATACTTTATTCGTGGGGAGAGTCCAAGACTTTATTGTCAGATACCCTTATCTCCCATATACATTTTTAGCACAGCTTTTTTCTTTCTTTAAATATTTGTATTTATTCTTTGACAATTTCATACATAAACCTGTATCAGGATCCACCCTCCACTCTTCTGGTCCCCTCCCTATGTGTCGCTTCCACCTTTATGTTCTTTTTTTTTTTTAGAACTAATCGTTTTTATTATTATTATTATTATTTTTTTATGTGTATGCTTGTATTGCTGGCTTGTGGGAAAGTGCACCCGTGTCATGCAATGCCCACAGAGGACAGAACAGGCTGTCGGATCCCATGGAACTGGAGTTACGGACAGTTGTTAGTTGTCATATGGGTGCTGGGATTTGAGGTCTTCTGCAAGAACAGCCAGTGTTCTTAAGTGCTGAGCCATCTCTCCAGCCCCTCTTTTTATTTTTTTTTAAAAAAAAGGTTTTATTTTATGTGTATGAATGTTTGCCTGAATGTATGTATGTGTACCATGTGCATGCCTCATGACTGTGGAGGTCAGAAGAAGGTGTCTAGTCCACCGGAGCAGAGTTACAGACAGTTGTGAGCCATAAGGCAGGTGCTGGGAACTGAACCTGGGTCCCTCTGCAATATCAGCAAATGCTCTTAACTGATGAGCCATCTCTCCAGGCCCCACCTTTTAAAAAACATAATCCATTGAGTCCAACTAATTCCACCAGCATGCACATGGGTGTGGGACCATCCACCAGAGAGCACAGGCAACTTACCAGCCTCCACACTCCCAAAGAAAAATGACTCCCTCTCCTCCAAGAGCCATCAACTGCCAAAAGGTCCTCAGTTAGGAGTGGGGCCTCATGAGCCCCTGCCTATCTATCTAGCATGGCTCTTTTCTAAGAGTTATTTCTGCATAGGTGTAGAATGATGGTAGAAAGAGAAGAGCAAGGAGAAGATGAGGTTCTATAAATCAATCAGGTAGAACCCATGATAAGCTGCAGTAAAGATTGGGAATTCAGGTTGCTGGCTAGTAGAGATTCTACTGTTCAGGTACAGGTAGAAAGGAAGGCATATAGCCTCTTCGTCTCTTTATTCACTGCGCTCCTCTTGGCAGAGACAAACTGTGGTACATCCTTCTGTTTTCAGCAACATCTGATCACAGTTCTCCCAGATCAGGCATTAAATTAACTACTAGTTTGGATGAGTTGCTTGATTTTTAGCATATTTAGAGGTGGTTTACTGGGAAGGAGGAGATGGCAATAGGGATTGTTGTTGTTCAGCTGCTAAGTAATGTTCAGCTGATTATCCTTGGAATTTGTCCCAATAATGCATGCTTCTGTTGAACGAAAGCAAGCAATATAGAAGTATACTAAAAAGCAAACTTCTTGCTTCATTACTCACCTGCTACCTGCTCTTCCCTTCTACTCTGCACTGCATGAAAGTCAGCTGTGAAGCCTTTGGGTCGTCTCTTCAAGGCCTCACAATGACATGTGCCTGTCTGTATTTTTGCATAAAAAGTGCATATTCATATCTTTTTTTTTTTTGTCTTTTTGAGACAGGGTCTCCCTGTAGCCCAGCTGTCCTGGAACTCACTGTGTAGACCAGGCTGGCCTCAAACTCCCAAAGATCCGCCTGCCTCTGCCTCCCAAGTGCTAGGATTAAAGGCATGTGCCACCACGCCCGGCTATTCATATCTTTTTATGTGTTACAAACATATATAATATTTTTCAATAATATAATTGAGATAATCTTATTTCAGAGATCTAGTCCATTCTTTTGAAAGGCTGTTTTGGATTCCTCGAAGAGAGACAGAATGTGCCATGAATTATGGGGCCTTTCTCTGTGGTTGTGAATATGTCTGAAGTTAGAAATGAGACTTATATATCAAATATGTTCTGTTTAATACTGCCAAATCCTTCTCCAGAAAAGTTGTACTAATCCACTCCATTTCCAACTCAGCTTGAAACTACACTTTTTCTCTGATTCTTTGCCAATGTTGGATACTATTGATAAAAGTAAAATTTAAATTACTTTCTGAATGCTAATTCAAATCATTGAACTTTCTTCTCCTATTCTAAAATCCCAGTTAGATATACCCTAATATGACATAAAGTCTCAGTCCTAGGGATTTTTCTAAGTGAAATGAAAGCCTATGTTCACATAAAGAGCTTCATTTCATCACGGGGCTGAAGAGATGGCTCAGCGGTTCAGAACACTGGTTGTTCTTGCAGAAGACTCAAGTTTCGAATCCCAGCACCCACATGGCAGCTAACAACTGTCCGTAACTCCAGTCCCAGGGGATCCAACAGCCTCTTCTGACCTCTGTGGGCATTGCACGACACGGGTGCACTTACCTACATGCAGGCAATACATGCATACGTATAAAATAAAAATAATAAATAAAATTTTAAAAAAATTAAAAAATAAAGAGCTTCATCAGAATAGTTCTAACATTTTTATTTGTAGTTGCCAGCATTATCACACCACATATACTTAAAAGGTATAGAGAAAACAAACTCTGGTAAATTCATGTGATTAGATACTACTCAGCATTGCAATGGAACTTTTAAAAATTTATTTTATTTTATGTATATGAGTGTTTTGCCTATATATATATGTAAGTGAATCCATGTCATGCAATGCTTGAAGAGGCCAGAAGAGGGTGTCATATCCCCTGGAACTTGAGTTAAGCACTTTTGTTAGCCACCATGTGGATGCTGGGAACTGAACTGGGGCCCTCTTCAAGAGCAGCCAATACACATAACTTGTGGGCCATCTCTCCAGCCCCTTTTAAACTAAACTACTAATCATGCAACACCAGGGATGAATCTGAGATTCATTGTGCTAAATGAAATAAACCAATCATAAAAGATAACCACAATATTCCATTTATATGACTTTAAGTCTTATTTAGCTATAATTCAACCTATACAAACTATTCCTTCTAGCTGGGTTTGGGCATTAATCCCAGTGTTAGGGAGAGTGTGACTGGAAGATTTTGAGTTCCAGACAAGCCTGGGCTACATAGAAAAAAATATATGTGTGTGTGTGTGTGTGTGTGTGTGTGTGTACATATAAACATATTTCATTCTAGCAAGTGAAGTGAGATCTTTCAAAGATCTTATTAAATAAAGTAATAATTCATTAAATAGTAATTACTGTTTATGCTATTTATAAAAATGTGAACTGTCATAGCAAGCACTTACATTAGCATGTAAAAAGAATAACCCCAAAACTCTACCATATGTTTTAATGGTCTTTGGGGAGGGAATGGCCTATTTTCCTCTAGAGGTTTGTTCTTAATGAAGCCACTTGGCTTTCATGTACATGTGTTTGTCATCTAAAAACCATGCAATCAAGCACTGATTTAGTTAGCACTTTTATTCCTCTATTATCTCCTTGCTGATACTACATTATGATATCAAGAGATCAACTTTTATGTCCTTGTTCTCCGTGGTAATGGCTTTGAATCCCTCTTAGCTGGCAGAGCCTTGGACCCTCCCCCTCTCTCTCATCATCCTGGAGGGCACATTTAAATCAGATGCATAGTGCTACTGTGAAGGACAGAAGAGAGGTCTAGATTTTCTTTTTAACTTAATAGGAAAAGATTGAATTGTGTAAAAACATAAAATATGTTATCTCTTTTTGGAGAAAATGTATTCACTTTTTAATTTTTTTATATTGTGTGTGTGTGTGTGTGTGTGTCTATGTGTGTGTCAGTGTGTGTGTGCCTCAGCACATGTGTGGAGGTCAGAGGACAAGTTGCAGGAGTTGGCTTTCTCCTTTCCCATGTGATTCCTAGAGATTGAACTCTGGTGGTCAGGATTGGTGGCAGGTGCATTTTCCCACTGAGCCATCTCTCCAGTCCAGAAAAGGTATTCTATTACTTGAAATGTTTGCTTCTGTTTCTTAGGCTGGAAGGTTCCTTGAACAGATACCATTCTGTCTTTCATGTCTGCAGCACCTTTTTAGTACTTTCTGTTCTGTGTATTTTGAAAATGGGCATAGATTTAATGACTAGTATGGAGCTATCCACTTTAATTTCTGTATATCTTGATAATTTTGTGTCGGTTTACATTTGATAGCATCCTTTGGATGATATTGAGTATTTTTAAGTGCTACTTTCTCTGTCATTTTCTCTAAATGAACCTAGGGATGATTAACTTCAGAATATTTTCCATGTCTTGGTGGTGAGTCATACTCTTCAGTAATTAAACTTGTTTACGTGCTGTTGGTTCTTGGTATATTCTCCAGAGTGACAGTGAAACATTTCATGACTATTATGGGCAGCATCATAAAAGTCCCTAGACTTTGTCTTTCATCCTGGTGATTACAGTGATGCTGCAGGAAGGTCATGTTCAAGGAGAGCTGGGATATCAAGGAATGGGGTAGCATCTGTTTTATTGCTTCATTTTTTACTCCCAGTGAACTGGTAAACAATTAAAATTCAAGCACACCAGTGCATATAATTCAGTTACTCCCAAAACACCATAAAAATGTCTCCCCAATCAGTAATTGTTTACTATGGCATGTATTCCTTGTGCTGGCTGTCAAGGTACTCAGCTTTCTTAAAGTATGGAAAGTGAGCCAGGCTCAGCTCATGAGCCAACGTGGGAACAAACAGTAGCCTGGATGCGGCTGTCACTGAGCCACTCCAGACTTGCTATTCAGACTCCAGTCCCCACAGTCCAACCAACCAAGGCCCTAGTCTAATGCTTCCACGAAACCTTCCCTGACCTGACTAGAACCAGTCACCTCCCTCTGTGGGTTTCAAAACATCTTGTTGACTTTTTTCTTGAAGATTTTGCCACACTGTACATTAAATTCTAGGTACCTGTTTAAATTGTCTACTTCCTTGTTAACTATATATAGCATCTTTCTCACTAGACTGACTTTGCTTAGGGCAGGTACAGTCCCCAACTACAATTCTTGTTCCATTCTCCTTGGTGCCTTATTCTCAAAAGAATTAAAGTTATAAACATGTTGAATGAAAGAATAAATGCAATTTTAACAAGCAAACATCCATCTATTCCAGACCATAACTTTAGCAGCACACCTAAAAAGTGGACTTCACAAAGCCCTGGAGATGCAGAATGGAACTTTTTAATTAGGACAACAGATTTATGCAGTACTTGGTAGAATCCTATAAGCAGAATCCTAAAATGGACACTTTTCAGAGCTCCACCCCTGTTTCTGATAGCTAAGCACATTTCCCCTATTAAAAAACAATCTAGTCTTGCAGAAATATGGATGTTAGGAGACTTTAAATTGAATATATTTGTGTCTGGCCTCGCAATGCATTCCTTGCTATTGCATCTAACAGTGTTGCCCTTGATGCTAATGGTAATACTGGTATGTAATGATTTTTGTTGATACTCTAGAAGCACAGTCTGAGACAGGGATTCAGGAGGGTCTTTAGGAAAAGCTTGGAAGGGAGTCTACTAAAGATGAGGTCTCAGATAATACTTAGCTTTGCCCTGATCCACAGAATGTTGTAGAGAGAAAAATTACACTGTAAAATAGTCTCACTGTCGCACTCAGAAGTGTGGTACTATTGTATCCCTTTACTAGTCAGGCCGTGGTGGCTACCGTGGAGCTAAAGAGACAGAGTAGCAGGTTGGCATGGGGGCAGGGCTGTAGGATGAACTGACAGTTCCTACACCCATAGCAGCTGAAGAATTGGTGGAGGGGTTGGTAAAGGGGGCATGATTAGGGCACTAGTGGTCTTTACTACAGTGCCAGATGCCTGGCACAATATTTTCCTTTTATTTTGAGACAATCTCAAATCTATAGAAAAGTTACAAATATAATACAAAGACCTCCTCCTTACATCTAACCATGTGAGACTAAGTTCCTGACCTGATTGTCCATCACCCTTGCCTATATTAGTGTGTAATTGCTACAAGCAAGGACTTTTTTCATTATAGTTCCTATATAACCTCCACATTCTGAAAATTAATATTAATACTTCATTACTGTCCAATGCTCAGATTTCAGTTTTCACCAAATAGCTAAAGAATGTGCATTTGTTTGTTCGTCTGTTTTATTTTTTTATGTGTATGAGTATGTTTCCTGCATGTATGTAGGTACACCTGTGTTGTGCAGTGCCCACAGAGACCAAAAGAGGGTGTCAGATCCCTGGAACTAGAGTTATGGTTGTTAGCCACCATATGGGTACTGGGAATCGTACCCGGGTCCTCTGTAAGAGCAGACAGGGCTCTTAACCGCTGAGCCATCTCTCTAGCCCTGTTTCTTTGTTTTTTTTTGCTTTTTGGTGTGTTTGTTTGTTTGTTTGTTTGTTTGTTTGTTTGTTTGTTTTGAGGATCTTTCTGTAGCCCCAGCTGACTTGGAACTTGCTCTGTAACAGGCTGGTCTTGATCTCACAGATTCACCTGCCAAAGCTTCCTGAGTGCTGGGATTAAAGGTGTGCGTGTACTGCCACACCCAGCCAAAGAATGTTCTTTAGAGAGCAAAAGGATCCAGTTCCAAGTCACACATAGCACTTCAATGTCACATGTTTTTAGTCTTATTCATGCTGGAAGACCTTTCAGTGTATCTTTCTTACCTGCCTTTGAGATTACAGGCCAGTTATTTTGTAGAATGTTTGATTATTATAAATATTTCATTCCTTATCAAACCTTCAGTTTACTCCTATTAATATGAAGCAATAATTTCCTATTTTACTGCATGAGTTAATCCATATTTGTCATCTATTTTGATAGTCCTATGTCTTCTCTTTGACTAGTGTGAATCTCTTTGACTGGCTCTTGCATCCTTTTTAAATGATCACAGAGGTCACTGAAGACATTTTCTCTCTGAGGCAAGATATTCTAGGAGGGTCTTACATATTCCCTTCCTCCCCACTGGAATTAGTGATTTCTCTAAGATGCTGCTTTGCTTTAGTGGGCAATGGTACTTAGTGCCCAAGATGGATATCTTAAGTCTGCTCAGGTTCGTTAAGGTGTTGCTATTCCTGTCCACTCGGCAACAGAGCAGGGGGCAGGATGAGCTGAAAGTCATCAGTTCTTGTTGACCTCCAGCCTCATATGCCTATTCTAGTTTTCTCCTTTTGATATTTTAATTCATTTCTCTGGCAAAATCTGCCTCCCATATCTTTAATGTGTCTACTTAGCGGACTAATCCCCCTGTTGCATAACTATTGCCCACACTCTTGTCCACCCCACAGTTCCCCTCTTTCCCCTGTTGTGGTTCTGACACCTACAGCAAGCTTGCCGCTCCTGCCTGGTGGCCCTCTTCAGCATGTGCTGGCACTATGTCGGTATGCCCCTCCACAGGAGGACACCCTTGTCACCAGGCCTGCATCTGATGCCTCATGGCAGGCTTCCCTCCATGTGAATGCAATGCTCACTGGACTCAGGCTCTGTTATCATGTGCCAGGCAACCCAGGCTCTGATGCCCTCCTTGTGCCGTCTGGGCTCTCATTCTCCATTCCATGCTGGCAGCCCATGCTGGATGCTTTCCTTACCCTATTTGGCTTCAACTTCTAATTCTGGACCTCAGACTACTTTCTACCCCAAGGCATGGGTGGCTACCTTGTTCCAGTATACGCTTATAGTTTTAGCACCTAATTATCTAGGAAGGGTAGGAAGGAAAGGGGAAAGTGTTTAAGAAAGGGAGGGGAAAAGAAGGGAGGGGAAAGTGGGGAAGATGAAGGGGAGGGAAGGGAGGAAAGGAAGAGGAACATAATTATTTTCTGATCCTCACAACAGACCTTCAAAATGAGCATTGTTGCTCCCTTGTCCACATCCGGGGAAACTGGTTCAGAAAATGAGGCTGCTTGCCCAGGGTCTGTCTCTTGACTGGTTCATAAAGAGTCTGAATCTGAACTCAGGCCCTTCTCACTTGAGTCTAGCCTCTAAAAAGAATACTTTCAAGGTATGTTTGATGTTTGGATTATCCCTAGCTGCATAAGAAGAGTGCTTTGAGATAAAGAATGTTGTTCTCCTGGAAACCTGTAGGCTATATTCATTTCATGAGGACGGTTGTTCTCCCCGTTGGCCCATTTCCCTACCTTTCTTCTGTCTGTGCACAGGTTCAATGAGAACCTGGCTTTGTTTGACTCAGTTGCTAGGGTGGGGTGACTAGGCTGAGATGCTCGTAGCCAGAGGCACTGGGCCAGCGGTCTCACTGCCTCCTCAGTGGTAGCTCTTTCCATGCAGGAGGTTCTGGAATGAGTCACCTGCCATGCTTGCCAGCCCTTGCCCTCTCCTCTCCAGCCAGCATTACCCCTCCTCCGAGAGGAGTGCTAGGACTTTTGAGATTTTAAGATGGAGAAGTAGTTGTTAATTGGATATGAGGAAGGGGAGAAAAATTTGTTTTGATACCACCTTGGACACACTAATCTTAATGCTTTCCAGAGCAAAAATTCTGAAGGCTGGCATAAAGATTTTATATACACACACATATATATATGCATACAGTGAACTTTAACTTTGTTCTGTTTTATTTTATTTATTTTTTTTATGACTGGCTTTGAGTTCCATGTAAAGGATTCCACAGGATATTCTAACAAAATGGAAGACAGGGAAGAGAATCAGCATCTATCTATGTAAAACAACAAAAGAATAATGGATAAATTTTGTGCCCCCCAAAACATCTTTGGAAGAGAAAATTGGATTTTATTTTTCGGCTATAATATATAAACATTTTATCATGAAATAAGAAATTTGGGGAAGATACTTTTAGAATTCACCCATGACCATTCCTCACCTGTGAAAAAATAGGCACAGAGAGACGTTACTTGAGGATGATGAAGGCAGCACGACTGTACGTGTGCACGTGTGTGTGTGTGGTGTATTTGCTTGCTTGAAAGTAAACACTCTTGAAAAATAAGTGCATTTGATAAGAGAAAAAAAAGCTAATGCAAGTATAATTCTGGCTGAGAAAGCTGCCCACACCAAAGCTACTTAGCTTACTTGCTTCTTGGGCTTTATTTCTGGGACCCAAAAAGTTTTCCTTGCTCAGAGACCTGTGCTGGTGAATCTTTGGAATGGGTTCTCTTTGGAGGGGATAGGTGGTAAAAGAGGCAAAGGGCAAACACTACAGTGGTAAGTGTGAGTTGGTTCAGATGAACTAGTGCTATTATTTGGTCTCTTCTTTCTGCTTGAAATAGGATTTTGCAGAAAAAATAGGTCCAGTGTGTTGACATTTGGGTTAGTGTAATTACAAGACACAACTTTTTCTGTATCATTTGCCTGTATTTGCTGTTACTTTGGGTTCGATTATTTCCTCTCCCCAAAATGTTAGATCACCCACAACTTTTTTCAGTTATTTGTCTATGTATGTGTGTATGTGTGTGTATCACAGCATATGTGTGGAAGTCAGAGGAGTTTTTTTTCTCTCTGTTCACCATGTGGGTTCCGGGGATCAAACTCAGGCCATTTCACTTGGTGGCAAGTGCCTTTACCCGCTGAGCCATCTCACTGGCCACCACTCACAGCTTTTTTTTTTTTTTTTTTTCCACTAATGCGTCAAGAAGGCCTGCCCTGCACAAGCTGACTCAATTATGTGGTTGAGAATAACTTTCAAGAAGTTGTAAGATTTATGAAATCTCATGTCATATTTTCTCTCAACTCTATTAATGTAAAGCAAATGCTGTAAAATAAAAGTTGTCCACTTATATGTTCACTTCTCATTGGCAAATTCAGAGAAACTGGAACCAAAAGAATTTTCTTGAATATTTAAAATATTTATTATTTCGGGCTGGAGAGATGGCTCGGAGGTTAAGAACACTGGTTGTTCTTGCAGTAGACCTGGGTTCGAATCCCAGCACCTACATGGCAGCTAACAACTGTCTGTAACTCCAGTTCCAGGGGATCCGACAACCTCTTCTGTCTCATACACATAAAATAAAAATAATAAAATTTTTAAAAATATTTTATTTCAATGAAGTAATTTAAAAGTTCTCAGAAATAGTTATTGATGTTTTTGAACAATATGGTGTATATTTGAATTTATTTGCTTTTTGATGTTTAGGAACCCCAAACAGAAATTATTCTAGATATTTTTCTTTATTTTTTTCTAAATATTTACTCCTGTTTCTTTGTTCAGAGTATACCATGTTCGTCTAATTATTTTTCAGTTCCTTATTTCACCCTTTTTTTACCGAGCCTGATTTCTGCAGGTTGGGTTGGGGCAGGAAAGATGGCCAAGGGACACTGAAGATGACCAAATATGGTAACCAAGACTTGGAAGCCACCAAGCTGCTCTTGCAGAGAGCACCTAAGCTGTATCTTGTCTCCTGTTGCTCAAAACAAGTTGTCTTCAGAGCACAGTAAAATCCAGAGTCCTTGGCCTTCCCATGAAGACACCAGGGCTCCCTGTGTTTTACTTAACTGACACAATGAACAAAAATACATTAAGTACCTGCTGTGCACGCCCTCTCCTCCCTCCAGTGCTCCTCCCTCCAGAAACTTATTGCTAGCACTCCTACATTTCTGGTTTTATCTGTTGGCCAGTTGATCTGCCTAATAAATTCTAACCTCATTGCATGCCCGCCCCTTTGCCAACCTGCTTAATGATCTTTATACTAAGTCCAGAAAGTATGCAGAATAGGTGTGTATGCACTTTGTAGCATGTTTTCCAATGAAAATATTAAAATGGAGAATACACGCATTGGTTTCTATAGTTATGAATTGACAATTTAGATCTGTTGCCTTTCTAAGATGGTC
Source organism: Nannospalax galili (assembly GCF_000622305.1). Classification (NCBI taxonomy): domain Eukaryota; kingdom Metazoa; phylum Chordata; class Mammalia; order Rodentia; family Spalacidae; genus Nannospalax; species Nannospalax galili. Next base: position 237,146 of record NW_008358944.1, read on the forward strand.
TCACTTCTCCAGAGAAAGTGCTGAGACCCTTTCCATATGTACACATTTTAAATTGTGTGTGTTTGTGTGTGTGTGTGTGTATGTGTGTGTGTGTGTGTGTGTGTGTCTGAACCTAGGACCTTGTGCTTGCTAAGCAAGCACTTCACCACTGACCTTCATCTCCATTCCTTTCACAGAATTGTAATAAAGTTCACAGAGTGGGGACAGAAATGTTAGCAATCAATGTTGTTGTTTATTTTCATTTTTCCTTAACCATGTCCCGCCTTTTTATTAATTAAGAACATTGATGTGGAGATGAAATGATTCCCTCTATTTTTATCTTCAAACGATCTCTATTTGCTGCTTCTACACACTGCTAGATTTATTCCAGCCTCTTATACTAGGGTCACAGTTTAGCAGCAGCTTGGAGCCAAGTGCCCCACAGCTGAAATGACCACACCTCTGCAGTGGCATTTTCCCAGGCCATTCCTGCCTCTCATAATGAGCCAGCCAGGGGGCAAGTTTGTATCTCATTACAACAGAGCCTTGTGTGCAGCCTGGTGTATAATAGATGGCAGCATCACAATGGCCCTCTCTCTGAAAGCTCTTCTAGCACAGTGCCATTTCTTTATTTTTAGTCTAATGGTTTTGCCTTTTTCTCACTCTCTCACTCTCTCCCTTTCCTTTTAAATCCAATAATGTCAACAATGAAAGAAACCAAGGAGCTCCAGAGTTTTGCAGTTTTAAAAAGACTGGATCTCGGAAAGATTTTCACAAGACTCTTCAGAAACAGACGTTCGAGTCAGAAACCTTGGAGTGCGGTGAACCCGCCACTCAGGTATTTCCAATCAACAAACATGATTACCACATTACAGGCTGCTCTGCCCAGGGCATACTGTCAGTTTTTAAAACTAAAATAAAAGTAAGATTTACAGAATATTTGTGTAGGAGGAACTCTACCATCTGAGTCAGTGATGATGTTTTTCTCAGACAGCTTTATATCTGCAAAAGTCAGATCAAATGACGACCCAAAAATGCAATAATTAAAATGGAAAAAGAAAAGTGGAGATGCTATGGTTGGGGGGAGGGAGAAACAGTGGGCCCTTCCCTATACAGTGGGGGATACTTTCTGTGGATAGCACCCCTCAAGCAGAGGGCAGGGTGGGTCAGGACTGTTGGACTGCCTGCATTTCCTAGGCACCATCATTAACCTCTCTGGGCTTCAGTTTCTTTCCCTGGAAACCAAGGTTGATACTACTTAGTAACTCCTGAGGTTATCTGAGCATTAGGTAAGTCCATATGTGTAAAGATTTAGAACAGTGCCAATTATACTTAATACCCAATAAATGCTGGCTACTGTCATTGCTGTTATTATCATAACATGATTGCAGTTTAGAATTCAGTGCTGTGCACACCCATGTCCATAGCAGCATATGACTGCCAAAAGATGAAGCAACCCAAGTGTCCACTGTGGAAGAGTGGAGAAAACCAAAGCGTGGTTGCCAGGTGCTTGGGAAAGAATGAGGAGTTGTTGTTAGATAGGTACAGAGTTTTGGAAGATGAAAAGAATCATAGAGGGAGCTGGAGAGATAGCTCAGCAGTTAAGAGCCTTGACTGCCCTTGCAGAGGACCTGGGTTCAGTTCTCAACACCCACATGGCAGCTAACAACTGTTCATAACTCCAGTTCTAGGGACTCTGACACCTCTTTTGGCCTCTGCTGGCATTGCATGACCCTGGTGCACTTAGATACATGCAGGTAAAACACTCATACACATAAAAATAAATAAATAAACTTTTAGAAAGAATCATGGAGGACTGTGGCAATAGTTGTACTACATTGTGAATGTACTTAACTACACCAAAAGATGTTAAGATGATAAATTCTGTGTTCATGTATTTTATCACAATAACGTTTTTAAACTCAATGTTCTAATCCAGCCTGATCATGTTATAGGTAACAAAAATGAAATAGGAAAATTTGCTCAAATTTTCACAGAATTTCTAAGTAATTGTAGTTTTCAGCTTTCAGGTGTCTTTATAGCACAAACTTATCACCATATTGATCATAATTCGAGCTTTTAAAATTATGCTTTTCAAACAACATGGACCCTAAGGCCAAGGCAGCTGCTTAGTATGAGCTCTGCAGAGGAACCCACCATCAGTTCTGGTGCTAAATGTGGCAACCCCACTGAGGGATGGCATACCTGTATCCCGTACTCCATGGGAGAGTCAGGCATTTTTATCATAGATAATTTTTAGGCCTACGGTAATGAACAACTAAACTGCGCCTTATATTAGTGTAACAAAGCCCTAGTAGGCATTTCAACAGAAGAAATTCAACTTTGGGAATTGATTAAACAGGTTTTGGAGCACTGAGGGAACCAAACAAGAAAAACCAGGGTTATACAGAATAATGACTGTAGGAAACAGTGTAGCATCTAGGCCTAGGACAGTGGTTCTCAGAATCCCCTGGAGAGCTCTTTGAACACTCCGCTGCTGGGCTCCACCTGTCAGTTTCTGAGTCAGTGGGGCTGAGGATTTGCTTTTCTAATGAACACTTCCCAAGTGATGCTTATGCTGTCCATCCCAAGACTACAGTTTGAGGACTACGGGTCTAGAGAAGAGATTGCAGATCTCAGAACCTAGAATCTTGGAAGAGGAGCCTCAGAGTGAAGACTAGAATTGCTGAGAAGGGGGCACTGCCAAGCTGGTGATGTCTTGGATCCCAGAGGACCTCATGGAGTCTGTACTCAGAGGTCCTAGAGGGAAGAGTTTCCTTGCCAGTGCTGCTACTACCTCCAAGGAGGTAAAATGAAGATGGTTCCTCCTCAGACCTCCAGCTCCACAACAGCACCCCCATCCACTGACCCTAAAGTGAGCAGCAGGCAAGGCAAAAATAGGATAACTGAGCCACCCAGCACCATAGAACAGTAAAAACCCAAATGATTTGACTCCATGGTAAAGATGTACTTTATGAAAATTAGATCCTTTCATAGATAATGTTTTATATCCTTTTTCATAATAACAGTATACTGTGATTATATTTCTCTTCCAATAAAGACATTTTAATGGTTGCCGATCTCTATGAAATCGAGGCCAACTTGGTCTATATAGCAAATTCCAGGCCAGCTGGGGCTACAGGGAAACCCATCTTTAAAAAATAAAAAGAAAGCATTTTAAAGACTTTTGACATATGTATAACTTGAGATTCTTTTAAAGAAATTTGAAGAGTTGGCTCAGTTGGTAAAATGCTTGTCTTGAAAGCATGAAGACCTGCATTTTCTCACCAGAACCCGTGTAAAGTGCTGAGTGTGGTGGTATGCACTTGTGTTCCCAGCGCTGGAGAGACAGAAACAGAGGCTTACTTGCTAGTAAGCCAGTGTAGTCTAATTGGTGAGTTCCAGGCTGTTGAGAAACCCTATCTCAAAGGAGGTAGATGGTGTTGCTAGGGATGATATCAAGGCTATCCTCTGGCTTCCACATGCATGCACATACATTGTTCACATACATACATACATACATACATACATACATATATACACACATGCATAAAAGAGAATGACATTAGGGAAATTAAGCTCACTTTCCCCAAATCCTTATACATTCTAAGAGAAACAAAATAATTAATAGTTGAAATGTTAATATTGATTATTGATAACACATTTAGTGTAGGTAAAATTTGTAATTTAGTATAACAATTTAATGGGGTAGACATATCACAAGCATGAAATTGTGCAGTAATATGTCCATTTCGTAGATCTGAGAATAATATAAATTTTACAGATATTTGCTACTGATCCTTCTATAATTTTTGCAACAGTTGTGGATTTCAGTTATTTATTCTTTGACAAGTCTCCAGTTAGGCACACAGTTCTCAATTATAGATATTCCTAGTGGATAATCTGTGTGACTGATTTAAGATCACTTTTTCTAGCACATTGCCACTGTCAGCTACTGCTTAATAGCCAATACTTTTCTTTTTTCCATTTTAACCATTCCTAAAGTCCTATAGGCAAGCATACCCTAATCCCACACCTCTGTATTTGTAAACTTAACACTCAGCTTTGGAATGCACATACAGTTTTTTTGGAAGGCTTCTTGGGGTTCATCTTATTTTCTAGTCTCAAAACCCAAGTTCTAAAGTTGATTAGAAAAAGGTCCCTCTGTTCTCAGTCCAGTTCTTTTATATTGCACCTTGTCCAAACTCTGTTTTGCTCCAGCCTGAGACGTGACTATAGTTCCTAAGAGACTTGGCCATCTCCAAAAACGAACACTCCAACAACTACTAGGAACACAGTGCTGTTTTCAAACCCTTGCTCGGGACTGCTTTATCTATCTGAGGAGTAATAACCTGCTTCCAGGGAGGAAAGAGACATCTCACTTCAAGACAGTCTGTCTTGTCACACCCCTGGTTTGTTCAGAAAACTTGAGGCCTGAGATTCTGTACACCTAGTTGGAGCAGTCTCGAAACATCCCTAAGCCTAGTTCTCATTTGTGGTCCTCAACCTTCACAAAGGCGCACTGTCTTCTCTCACAGACAGGCCCTCGTCGCTTAAACGTGCTGTGTGATGTGTCTGGGAAGGGTCCACTTACTGCCTGTGACTTTGACCTCCGAAGCCTGCAGCCTGATCAGCGGCTGGAAAACCTGCTGCAGCTTGTGAGTACAGAGGACTTCGAGAAGGAGAAGGAGGAGGCCCGCAGGACCAATCGGCAAGCCGAGCTCTTTGCCCTGTATCCATCTGTGGACGAGGTGAGTGCAAGTCTCCATGGAGGGGGCCATATCAGTGAAAACAGAGGGTCTCAAGATTTTTCTTTTTGCTTGTGTCTTAGCAGAGCCAATTAAAAATCGTTATATTGATGGGATTCTGTTAACTAGGTTTTTAATAGTACTTTAATCCTTAAAATATTTCAAATGTCTGCATATAGTAATCTCACTCAGAACCAACCATGCAGTTACTTGGGGATATGTTTCATATGTAATCCATCAAAAATATATATTACTTAAAGGTTGATGCTCTTTTATAAAATATTTTATTTTTTTTATTTTGTGTGTATAAGTTTATTGCCTACATATAGGTAGGTGCATCCATGTGTGCAGTGTCCATGGAAGTCAGAAGAGGGTGTTGGATCCCCTGGAACTGGAGTTATGCACGGTTGTTAGCCACTGTGTGGGTGCTGGGAATCAAACCCAGGTACTCTGCGAGAGCAATCAGTGCTCTTAACCACTGAGCCATCTCTCCAGCCCAAAACTTGATGCTACTTAATGCATTTGGCTAAGATTTTTTTTCCAGTGGTCCCATTGAGCAAGTAGAGACTTTGGACATGTTCTGGGCAGAGATAATCACAGTCATGTTCTCAGTGTGCAAAGTTTTGGAATCCTGTTTGCCCACCTCTTTATATACTGAAGTTGACCCAGAACAATTTAGACTTGGCCTGCAGTCACTTGCTGGAGCACTTTGCATGGGATGAGGGATGGCTATGAGGTTTTCAGCCGTTGCTTCTGCTTGTCAGGTGGGCTCTCTACACCTCCAGGTCTTGCCAGAACACATGGCTGCTCTATCTCTGCTGTCTAAGTTTTGTTAAAAGTTCAGTTGCAAAAACTAAGATTTGGAGACTGTTGAGATGGCACAGTGGAAAAAAGCACTTGCCTTGCAACCTGAGTTTGATCCCTGGAACTCCACAAAGCTGTCATCTGACCTCTGCAGGTTCAAGGTGGCACATGATATCACATATCATGCACATGCTCACACACAAATAATAAAAATAAATGTGTAAGATTTGGGAGACTTTTGCAAAAAAGATAACACACTTATTTATGGCTATAAATATTTGAAATTTGGTCCTCAGATCAAGCAAGACCATCAGAAAACCTGATCCTCGCCCGTGTGTAGCTGCCAGTGGTGTCACTTGTTTGATGGTTCCCCCTTGATGCAGGAAAGAGGTTTCCTCACTGGTTAGGAAAGAGGACAACAGAAGAAACAGCAGGCCTGAGATGTGGCATTGTGTCCACTGTGGGGAGGATAAGGGGAAAATGCCCCTCACACCCTTAGTGTCCATGGTGTCTTGCTGAGCGCCACGTTTCTGTCCACACTACCAAACACAGCACCTCGTATCTGGTGTCCTGCAGTTGCTCCCCAATCCTTTTCTTTCTTAGTTTTTTTGGTCTCTTTGAGATAGGGTCTCCTTGTAGCCCCAGCTGGCCTGGAACTTGCTCTGTAGACTGGTCTCACAGAGATCTGCTGGCCTCTGCTGGGATTAAAGGTGTGTACCAGCCACCTTTCTTTTCTTATCCTTACTTTCCAACCATCTTGGTTTTTCTCATCTGCTTATCTTAGTTGCACTTTTGTCAGAAGCCTCAAATCCTCTGAAGCAAATGAAAAATAAGTATCTTGGGTCCAGTGAGATGGCTCAGCACGTAAAGGAGCTTGCCAACAAAACTGATGACCTGAGTTCAGTCCCTGGAATCCATGGGATAGAAAAAGAGAACCAACTCCTGAAAGTGGTTCTCAGACCTCCCCACCCCTGTCCACCCCCAACATAGACAAAATAGATAAATAAGGGACTGGAGAAATGATTCCATGGTTAAAAGCACGGGTTGTTCTTGCAGAAGACTCGAATACAAATCCCAGCACCCACATGGTAACTAACAACTGTCCATAACTCCAGTTCTAGGAGATCTGACACCCTCTTCTGTCCTCCGTGGGCACTGCATGACCTGGGTGCACTTGCACACATGCAAGCAATACGCTCATACACATAAAATAAAAATAAATAAATAAAATAAAAAACTTTTAAATAGAAAAATGAAAAATAAACAAAATATAATCTGATACAGTTAAAAAAAAGATTGCTTGAGCTGGGTGTAGTAGCACATTAAAGAATCCCAGCACTTGGGAGGCAGAGGCAGGCGGATCTCTATGAGTTCAAGGCCAGCCTGGTCTCCATAGCGAGTTCCAGACCAGCTGGGGCTACTGAAAAACCCTATCTCAAAAAGACCAAAAAAATTTTCTTCATTAAGTAAGTAAATTAATAAAAATCTTGGAACTGGGAAGACAGCTCAGTGGGTAAAGTGCTTGCTGCACAGGCATAAGGACCTGAGTTTGGATCCCAAACACATACAGAAAATCTGACACGGTGGTGCATCTGTAACCCCAGCCACAGGGGCCAGTAGATCTCAAGGGCTCTGTCAATCTATCAGAAACAGTGAGCTCCAGGTTCAATGAGAGACCCTGACTCAAAAATAAGGCAGAAAGCACCATGATGGAGGGGTGAGACAATGCAAGAGATAAATAATGCCTAGCTAGTTTTAAAAAACCAGAGGGAACCATATTACTCTAACAACCTACTGACAAATTATACATAGCAGATCAAGAAATATAGGTCTAGGTAAGGTTTATCTGGGAACAATTTGCCTTTTCCCAAGATTTATCTACATGGCACACAGTAATTAAAAGTACCAAATGGTGGAACTAACCTTCTTGGATGTTGAACAGCCACACTTTGAGGCCTATACTAATTTGGTCAGAGGGACATGAAAGACAGTTTTTGCTCCTTGCCCTCCTAGGTCACCTAATTCCAGGGTACTATGAGCATCACTCAAAATATCCTGTAATTGTGGCAGGTCACCTGTCTTCTTGATCAAGGAGGCCAAGGACACCCCACCAGATGGACAGGAACCAGTGTCCAGTCTACAAAGATGAGGATCAACACAGAGGAAACATTTCCTCCATGCTTCCAACCGAAGCCAGCCATGGTTGAGTAGGACCTTTGTCTTATCTTCACTTAGGTGGAACTGGTAAAAGAAAGTAGCCAGGGGCTCCTCCCAAGCCCATGTGACCCCTGAGGAACAGATCCTCAAAC
>NW_008358944.1:245100-291151 GCF_000622305.1 Nannospalax galili
TATAGCTAAAGGCTACATAACAAGCAACAATGCCAGACAGGAGATACCTTCTTTTGAGTTGTTGGCCAGGGTGGCCCAAGAGACTCCCAGATAGTAACCCAGCATAGAACTGGGAAAATGAACAGCAGACCCTTATCTAAAGGAATATTAACAACTGATTGCTGCTAGATGAGGAACAGCTGACCTTCCTAAAACAAAGACCTCTAGATAGGCTGACTAGATTCACCAGATGGACAAATAGTGGGGAACAGCTGGGGGTGCCGACAACACAGTGGACAGTAGCAGGGATAACAGAGTATAAGGGCTTTGGTAGGAGGAGGGAGACTATGGGAGGGTGCCATGTGGGGAGTGGGTGTATAGTTGAATAAGATGGTTTGGTATGTTCTGTGCGATATACACACACACAAAAGATCAACAAATTTTTAAAAATGTATTATATTTGAGGAGGAAGCATAAAAATTTACATCATGTTAATTAGTAGAGGTGATAAACATTACCATTGAAATCTACCCAATGACTTTATAGACATACACAGGCACCAAGGATCCAAGTGCAACCGTTTATGACTAGTAATAATCAGATACATACAGATTAGAGATGCATGCACCAACATCTCAGTGTTAGTAGCAAAAACAATGAGTCTTTCTATAAGAAACAGTATATTTTAAAATGAAATGGAGATCTTTTTTAAAGGTTAAAAACTCAATTTTATGTCTTACAGGGCTTATACTGAGTTCAATGTTGTATAACTGCATTAATTCAGCTGTGAACTTAAAAATTTACAGCCGCTTTTGAAAGAGGTGTATTCTTGCTCTGGAGTGTGTTACTGAATATGTTAAAGCTGTAATGAAATGCTTCTTCTAATCAGGTGGTTATTAAATTTTTTTAAAAATTAAAAAAAAATTCTTCAAAGCATAAAAATTTGCTCCTTAATAATTAGTAGATGTGAAAAACATTACCATTGAAACCCACCTGATGACTTTATATCCATGCTCAGATGCCAAGGAGCTCAGAAGGTGACTGACTGTGACTAGTAATAATCAGATATATAGAGATCAGACATCCATGTGCAAACATCTTAGTGTCAATTGCATTAAAAATGAATTTTTCTGTATATAATTCAACTGTAAACCTAAAAATTTACAGCCAATTTTGAAAGAGATGCATCTTAGCTCAGGAAATTGTTATTGAATATGTCAATGCTGTTATAATGAAATGCTTCTTCTAATTATGTGGTTATTAAATAAATAATTAAAAAATAAGGCAGAAATCAATTGAGGAAGACACACATGGGCAAGCACGCGCACACATACATGCACACACACACACACACACACACACACACTACATTCACACAGACAAAATAAATATCTTGCTTATATGGAGAACATAAATAAGTATTTCAATTGCCAGGCATGGTAGTGCACGCTTTTGATCCCAGCTCTCGGAAGGCAAAGGCAGGTGAATCTCTGTGAGTTCAAGGCCAGCTGGGGCTACAGAGAGACCCTGTCTCAAAAAAAACCCAAAAGTATTTCATAGAAAGTAGAAAGGTGATAACTAAGTCTCAATGGGAGTAGGGGAGAGATGTTGATCAAAAGATACAAAGTCAGGGCTACAGACATGGCTCAGTGTTAAGAGTACTTGCTGGTCTTCCAGAGGACCTGGATTCCATTTCCAGCATACACATAGCAACTAATAACTCCTTGCATACACATGGGGAACATACATACATTCAGGCATACACACATACACATAAAATTAAATAAATAAATCTTTTTTAAAAGTAGAGTTTCAGATAAACTAGAGCTGACCTATTTTACTGTATGATGACACAGTTAATGATAAAATGTGTGTATTTTATAGTAGACATATAGAATTTTGAATTTATACTCTAAGATATAATTACCCATTTTTAGTTTGAGAATTTTATCAATCTGATTATCACAATACTTTCTATTTCATTTTTTAAAAAACTTCTCAGACTGATTTTTATCTCTAGAAATTCAGCTATGCCATAAGTGAAGGTACATGAGGCTGTAGAAGAGTAATAGAAAAATAATGGACAACCCCCTGGTGCCTAGTAATGGGAGAGGTCCAACATCAAGGCCTGAATGCCCAGGACCACGTGTGGAGTGAGGACCACAGCTGGGCCTCAGGGGAGGTGGGAGGTCCATTCCAGAGAAATAATCCTCCCTAGACCAGAATATGCAAATAACAGAGGCTTCCCTTATTCCCAGCATATAGATGTGTGTGTATATATTCCTTCTTTCTTTCTTTCTTTCTTTCTTTCTTTCTTTCTTTCTTTCTTTCTTTTTCTTTCTTTTTTTTTTTTTTTTTTTTTCTTTTGAGACAGAGTCTCCCTGTAGCCCCAGCTGACCTGGAACTCACTACATAGACCAGGCTTGCCTCAGTCTCACAGACATTTGCCTGCCTCTGCGTCTTTTTTAAAACCTTATGTCTGTGAGTATATTGCCTGAATGTATGTAAGTGCACCTGTGTTGTGCAGTGCCCAAGGAGGTCAGAAGAGGGTCTTGGATCCTGTGGAACTGGAATTACAGATGGTTGTTAGCCATCATGTGGATACTGAGAATTGAACCCAGGTCCTATGCAAGAGCAGCCAGTGCTCTTAACCATTGAGCCATCTCTCCAACACCCTGCCCCTGACTCTGCCTCTTGAGTGCTGGGATTAAAAGCCAACCCACCACACCCAGTAGAATATATTATTAATTGTTAATAGAATAGATTTTTAGCATTCTTACCACCAAAAAAAAGAGATAAATTGGTAAAGTAATTTATATGTATTTGGCTTGATTTAATCTTCCAACAATGTATACATAGAACATCACATTATACTGTGTGTGTGTGTGTGTGTGTGTGTGTGTGTGTGTGTGTGTGTGTGTGAATTTTAAAGGTAGGTAAATAAATTAGGAAGAATATGGGCAATATTATCATCCCCATATTTCATACTAGAAACTAAGAATTAGAGTATTTAAGTAATTTGTTTAAGATTCAGCACGTGACCTAAATTATAAAATAGAAATCCTAATGATTAACTCCAGACTTCATGTTTGTTTGCATGTCTACATATGACAACAGTTATCAGCCCATGACTAAAATACAATCATATTCAAGAGTTAATTCTTCTAACTTTTCAATTTTCATCAACATTCAAATGTTTTATCAGAGTTGTTAAGACAGATTCAATCTGACAGAATTGACCTTCACAACTCCCCCTCTTTCTACCCATCTTTGTGATGGAGATGCTAACGTTAATGTAGGGACCTAAAGTGGACATCAGAGAAGAAAGTACAGGAAGAGAACAGGGTGAGTCAGACATTAGCCCGTCAGAGTCTCCCTGGTGGATTGAATGGGAGGATGTCAGGTCTGAATTGATCTGAAGAATGAACCATAAATTGTTTTTGTAGGAAATTTGTTTTACTGTTTTTGAGACAATGCAGAAACTTAGATTGCGGCTGAAAGTTACAAACTAGCTGCGTCCTAATGGGACTGCTTTTATTGAGTAGAGAGGAATGCTTTGTAATTAACATACCAGCCACTTGTAAATTGGTATGTGTAAAATGCTTGAGAACCTCTGCACAAGCCCTTTAATATTTTGAAGTTATTCTCAAAGAAATTGCATTTGTTTTTGTCATTTGAATCTTTGCCAAAGAAAGTCCCATGGAACAGAGGTGGATTTCTGCCTACTCTGAAAGGATTATATACACTGTTTGTTTTAATGACACATTAGTGAGATTATTTTATATTAGCACTATTTTATTTCCCAGTAAGGAACATTCGAAGCATAAACTCTTTTATGTTGAAATTATGAGAGCCTGTTGAAGAGGTCAAAGTAGAATTCACCTATCAAGCTTTTACCACATGAGCTCTTTCCTGATTCAAACTTGCTTTGTGAAAGGCGTCCTCTATGTTGATCCCGAAGAAGGATGCCCTTCTACTCCAAATCACAGGGTAGTTTGCTGGGTACTCTACTGGGTGCAAGTGATGGAACATAACAAAAAACAATTTTAAAAAGGAAGTGGGTGCTTACTGCCTCCCATAACAAAATCACAGGAAGTCAAATGTACAGTTGACCTTTAGATCCATGGTGTCAAAGATGGAAGGATATATCATATTTTCTCCCTCCCTCCCTCCTCTCTCTCTCTCCATATATATGTATATATATATGAATTTATTCAGATAATGAACCATAAATTGTTTTTGTAGAAACTTGTTTTATGGTTTTTGAGACAATGCAGAAATTCAGATAGGGGCTGAAAATTAATGTATGATGAAAACGAAAGCCATAGGTGTCCACTTCCTCCTTCTGCTTCTTGGGAATTAGCTCCTATTTCTGATAGCTGTGAAGCCTCAATAAATTCAGATACCAGAAGCCTAAGAAATAAATTATCTAAAAGTAATGTGTGAACTTTGTTTAGAGTCTGAGTTAACAAATTGATACAAAATACTTAGAGACAATAAAAATATTATGGTTATGTTTTGTCAATAATGGTATTATTATATATGCTTTTAAAAGGCAGAGGCAGGCAGATCTCTGTGAGTTCAAGGCCAGCCTGGTCTACATAGTGAGTTCCAGGACAGCTGGGGCTACAGGGAGACCCTGTCTCAAAAAGACCAAAAAAAAGCCAAAACAAAACAAAAAAGTCCTTACATGTACTGAAGTACTTACAGATGAAATTATATAATGTGTGGGAATGTGCTTCTAAATAATCCAGTATTGAGTATGGGTAGCTAGCAAGTAGGCAGATAGATGAATCCAGGTTTCAATGAGTTCAAATTGTTGGAGACAGGTGAGTGTAAGTGGTGGTTTATTTTATTAGTCTATCCATTTTTATATTTAATAATAAATAAATTTTATATTTATTTATTTTAAATGTTTTAAATAAAATATTCTTTTAAAAAGGATTCCACAGGTCTGGAGAGTTGGTTCAGCAGTTAATAGCACTGGCTGCTCTTGCAGAAGACCTAGGTTCGATTCCCAGAACTCATATGATGCTAACAACTGACCATAATTCCAGTTCCAGGAGAATTCAACTCTTTCTCCTGACCTCTGTGGGCATTGCATGACATGGGTGCACTTACATACATGCAGGCAATGCAATCATACACATAAAATGGGAATAATAAATAAACTATTTTTAAAATGATACCAAAAAGAATATCATTCAAACCAGAATGAATGTTAGAAATTCACAGGTGTGAGGAGTTTCCAATAAATGGGCCTTCTCATCAGATGTGTCTACTCTGATGACCCTGAAGGCCCCAGCTTGCCCTAAGGGAGCCCAGCTCCCCTTCTCTGAAGTAAATCAGCAGTTCCACTTAGCAAGATGACACCTGGGACCTCAGAAATGGAGCTAGGCAGGGGTGGGAGGATGCTGCAGGAACGGAGGGTGGAGTGGTGGTGAGTTTACCACTTGAATCATCTTACCAAACTGGGTACAGAGTTACAGGAAGGGACTACTGCTATTGATGAAAATGTAGTGGTGGCTGAGAAGTACTGGAGGAGGGAGCCTGTAGCATTTGTCACTTAAGAAAAGACAGCTAAACAGCTAAATAATGCCCAATTCCTTGACCCATGGCGAGCATCAGCCCATGATCCAGGGTTTGGATAACCTGCCACAAGAGTGCAAATTAACATTTTCAAGAGTGGGCTTTATTTGTCTTTGTGTATATAGATATGATTAAGATAGAGTGGACCATATGCAGATTTTTTCTTCTTAATTTATTTTATTTCATTTCATATCCTTTTTGTAATTTTTATTGAATTTTTGTGTATTTCATGCATAAAATCATCTTTGCATCCCCTTCCCCTTCCCCTTTGGCATCCCCTCTAGTCCTCCCACTGGTGTTCATACATTCTGTTATTTGTATTAAGGCCTATTATGAAAAATTAGTGTCCCGAGGTGTCCCTCAGTGTAAGTTCATCCACCGGGGTTTAGTCAGCCTATCTAGAGTCTCTCCCTTTAAGAAGATCAGCTCTTCCTCACCCAGCAGTAATCAGCTACCAAAAATTCTTCGACTAAGATTGGGGCCTACTCTTCATTTCCACAGTTCTCTGCTGGGTTTTTGTCTGCTTGAGTTTGCATGGGTCTTGTGCATGCTGACACCATTGCTGTAGGTTTGTGTGAGAAGGGTCCCAGGCGTCTGTAGGACCATTTCCGTATGGTCATGCACCTCTTCCCTGGTGCTTACAATCTTTCCATACCCCTCTTCCACAATGGTCCCTGAGCCCTGGGTGGGTGAACCTCAGTACAGGAGTCCTGTCCAAGGCACTGAGTGTCCACACTCTGCACACTCTCACTCTCTGCTTTTGGCCATTTGTAGCCTTTTGTGCTCCTGATCCTCTATTGCATGAAGGAGCTTCATTGATGAGAATTGGAAGATGCATTAGTGTTCTCTTCATCCCTTGTTCTATGTTCCATGAGTCTTAAGTGTAGAGGTTGCATCCTAGATGTGCCACTTAGGCTTGGGAAATTCACAGACAATATCTGTGTGTGACCAGTGGTGTAGCTCTGTAATAATTTCTACCATGTGCAGATATTTTTAAATATTTTATTTATTATTTTTATTTCATGTGTATGAGTATATTGTCTACATGCATGTTAAGTGCACCCATGACATGCAATGCCCAGAAGAAGGCATCAGATCCCCTGGAACTGGAGTTATGGATGGTTGCTAGCCACCATGTGGGTGCTGGGAATTGAACCTGGGTCCTCTGCAAGAGCAGTCAGTGCTCATAACTGCTAAGCCATCTCTCCAGCCCCACCATGTTTAGATTTACATGTAAAGTCACAATAAGTACTTGATAGCTCTCTTAAAGTCTTTAGTTTGTCTGTAGTATGAGAATAGACATAGCTCTTGTCATCACTAAGCTGCCTTATACTTAGAACAGTAGTAAATGTTAGCTGAATATGTGTGTAATTTGTAAACTCAACTTCAAGGATCTAGCATCTATTTCAGAGATGAGTAAACCAAGAGAAAGACTGTATTATAGGACTGATGCATATTGAAGCTCACACTTTTACTCATCAAAACCCTTCCTTGGAGGCTGGAGAGATGGCTCAGTGGTTAAATAGGCCCTTGCTGCCAAGTCTGATGACCTGAGTTCCATTCCCAGAACCCACATGGTTGAAAGAAGAGAGAACCATTTCCCAGAAGTTGTCCTCTGATAGCCACACTTACACCTTGGCACATGCATACCTGCACACATGTACAGAAAACCACACACACACACATATACATATACAGAATAAATTTTAAAAAAAATTTTTAAACACCTTGGCAAGCCGGGTATGGTGGTGCATGCCTTTAATCCCAGCACTTGGGAGGCAGAGGCAGGTGGATCTCTGAGTTCAAGGCCAGCCTGGTCTACATAGTGAGTTCCAGGACAGCTGGGGTTACAGAGAGACCCTGTCTCAAAAGAAAAAAAAAAACACCTTGGTAAGAGAAATATTTTGAATGTGTATTTAGAGCTGGCAAAGGAAAAAAAAAAAGACAATAGCTATAAAACTCGCAATGCCATCTGGTGGATATTACTATGTCATAGCTATGTTTGCATTTCCTTCCTTCCTCCCTCAGTCTCTTTATCTTAAATACTCAGCTTTCTGAGAGAAGAAAATGTTTGCTGTACATGCTGGCATTGAATGTTGGGGGATGGATGACAGACTGTTTTCTAAAGACAGTAATTCTGCTATTAGAAATAAAGCAGGGACAAGGTGACTTGTCCAAGGAGGGAAGTTTTTCCTTCTCTGGCTTTACTCCAGCTGGAAATCCTTATGGAACTTTACTAATGATTTCTTCACAATGTGATTAATAACAGGAGGATGCTGTGGAAATACGTCCGGTACCAGAATGTCCTAAGGAACATCTGGGCAACAGAATATTGGTCAAGGTACTGACTCTGAAGTAAGTATCAGCAAACACACAGCCACTACACTGATGTCCGCCTTCCCTTTTAGTAATGGAAAGAGCAGAGCTTAGCATTGGTTAGATCTGGATTCCATTCTTACCAAGCCTTTGACAACCAATTTTCTACAATATGGAAAGAAAACAGAGGTGTCTAGTAAGGGTAAGGCATACCAGGTTATTGTTAATTAATTTTCTTGCATTAAGAGAAACAACAGTGGCTGAAGACGTTGGTTAAGAGGTTAGGAGCACTGGCTACTCTTGCAGAGGACTCCATTGAGGTTCCCAGTACCCAAATGGCGGCTAATCTCCACAGACACTGCACACACATGGTGTACTTAATTACATATATGCAGGCAAACTTCTCATACACATAAAATATAAATAAATAAAAAAAATTTTAAAGAGAAACAACAGTGGGTTGGGAATGCAACTCAGTTGTTGTTTCTCTCTAGCATATATAAATTTAAGACTCCCAGTTTGATCCCCAACACCATAAATACATTGGATAAATGGATAATTATAAAAATAGCAGTAAATCCAGCATGTACTAGAATCAGCTCATAATAATTCATCATAATTCACTATACATCATCTGATGATGGACATTGCTCCCAGTTCTCTGTTCAGTGAAAATGCTGTGTTACTAACTTGAAATTTGCCATGGTCCAAATATTTGCAACAGAGAAATTCCAGATGCTACAAAGTAGAGCCTTGGACAAGTCACCTTGTTTGTGAAGCATAATGATGGGTGCAACTGAACCCCAGTCTCCTGACTGGGGACAGCAGGGAGTGATAGAGACGATAACAGCCGAAGCAATAGCAGCATACGCACTACCCCGACCCTTGCCAAGCAAATAGGCTCATTTTTGTCAACTGTCTGATTTTTTTTTTCCTGGAGGAGCTGTAAATGTGTTCTTCCTCTGTATAAGGTCCTAACTTCATAAATATTTTCTCATTTAAAAAAAAACCCACAGGACTGGAGAGATGGCTCAGTGATTAAGAATGCTGGTTATTCTCGCAGAAGACCCAGGTTTGAATCCCAGCACCCACATGGCAGCTAACAACTATCTGTAACTCCAGTCCCAGGGGATCCGACAGCCTCTTCTGGCCTTCATGGGCATTGCACGACATGGGTGCACTTACCTACAGGCAGGCAATATATGCATACACATAATAAAATTTTTTAAAAATAAGTAATTTTTTTAAAAAAAGAATCCACATAATTTAACAAAAATATGTCTGTAGCCTGTTTTCCATTTGTGGGACAATAATTTCTCATATCTATTTTAAAGCAGTTATCTGTGAACTTTTATATTATACATTTTTATTTTAAAAGTCACCCATCTTCTTTAAATGTCCATTAATCTTGTATTTGCATATGAAAATATTATCTACATTATAAAATGTGCAGAAATGAGAAAACGAGCAAGGTGAATTCTGTAGTACTTTCTTCACCCGTCCAGCACATTGTTGTGTGCTTCCCCCAGAGTGCTTGCAAACCACCCTTACTGCTGACTGCTACTTTAGAGAACTAGTTCTTCCACTCAAATCACAGACTGTTTTGAGAATAAAAGTTCTAAATGCTGAGCTGGGCATGTAGCTCAGTGGTATAAATTGTGCTTAGTGGGTGCAAGGCCCTGGTTTCATGTTGAGGACCGTGCATAAGCCAAGCAATTTCTCACACACTGTTGGGAGGATCATCTATCTCACAGTCAGTGTGTGAGAATCACTTACACAGTGCCTAGATTGTGATTAGACATCTAGACTCTACAGTCAGGGCTTTTCTTCAGCCCTAGCATCTTCTCTGGGCATTTGGGTTCTTACCTGAAGTCATTAGATCAATGGTCTAACGTGTCATTCTGATGTAGAGCCTCCCCTGGTTCTGCCTCTAAATGCACACTAACATGGCTATTCATGTTAGTGACTAGTGCTTGCTCTCTGTTGCAGTCCTTCTCACTCTAACCAATTCCTGGTGGGGAATACACAGAAATGGCCAGCCTGCAAGCCAGCTTTGTTTGAAGTAAAGGTCACAGATAAACTGTGAACATGAAAAACATGAAGAGTAAAAATTAATAACAGTATTGAAGATACACCGTACCATTGACAGTGATATGAAATATTCTGTTTATAATACTGTAGATCTTAGTCACTAGGGAATTTCCAAAAATTTATTGACAGCTATCTGTTCCTGTTTTACTTTGGAGAAATAGATGAACCCTCAAGGACACAGAAGGAATTACTCTGGTACCAATTCTGCAAATGTCTGTAGAAGCAAAAAAAAACAAAAAAAAAAAAAAGAAAAGAGTAGCAGAAAAATAGTTTTCTGTTTGGTATTTTAGGTAGGGACATCTTTTAATTTAAATTTTAATGCTGTCTTCCATAAAGCAACCTCTGCCCAGAAGAACTTCTTAGGGTTGGGACTTTGCTACACACTAAATTTAACTAAGGAGGTGGTACTGGTGCAGACTGGGGAGACCTCCCATAACCATCTCCACCAAGGGATTCTGGTTCAACAGGTCTCAGGTGGACCCAGAACTCCCACATGGTTCCCCCAAAGGCTGGGGTCTGAGAATTGCAGCTGGAGAAAACAATGGTAGAAAAAGTCCATGTTCTTTGCTCAAAAGAGGTAATTTTGCAACCTGACTGTAAAACCTCACAACTTTGTGGCCTTTGTCAAATCACTTAATTTCTCTGAACTCTGGTTTACTTGTGTAGAATGGGAGGATGATCTCTGCATTACACAGTTGTGAAGAGTAAAGGGGTTGGCATGTGTACATCACGTCACACCATAATTACAAGCAGTCAATAAATTTAAGCTTTTCTTCTCTCAATTTCCCATGCCTGGCCCTGGGGTTTTTGTTAGATAGTCTATGGTTCATTGGGAGAACATTATCACCCATGTTGCATACCTCCATTTTATATATATATGTATTATTAAGTAAGCTCACAAAGTAATGTTTCCCTATGGGTTTTTCAAATGTTCTTGGCGATATTTATCTTTCTTCTTCCCTCTTCCTCTATGTTACCCTCCCTCCCCTTCCCCAGTTAAATTTTCCCCTCCATTTTTCCCATTTCCCACTTCATAGCACCAGAGTCCTACCATCCCCCACTCTAGAGCGCCTTCTTCCCCCTCCCCCCATGGTCTCTTTCTACTTTCCTGACTTCTGCAGTTACTTGAAGTTATGTACTTACTTCTGAAGATCCGGAGCTAGGAACCATAAATAAGAAACAACATGCAGTGTAAGTCTTTCTGGATCTGGGTTACCTTACACAGTATAATGGTTTCTAGTTCTAGACATTTTACCTATAGATTACACCTTTACAGCTAAATAGAATTCCATTGCATACATGTACCACATTTTCTTTATCCATTCATCAGTTGAAGGACATTTAGGATGTTTCCATTTCCTAGTTATCATGAGAAGAGTGGCAATTGAGTTCTTTGGATATATGCCAAAGCATGGTATAGCTGGATCTTATGGTAGATCCACTTCTATAGCTTTTTGAGAATTTTCCACACTGATTTCCATAGTGGCCAGACCAGTTTGAAATCCAACAACAGTGAATGAGGGTCATTTGTTGTCACTTTCCCCCCGCCTTTTTAAAGATGTTTTTAATTGTTTATTTTTATTTTATGTGTATGAGTGTTTTGCCTGTATGTATGTAAGTGCACCACATGCATGCAATGCCCACAGTGGCCAGAAGAGGGTGTCAAATCTCTTGGAACTGGAGTTATGGACAGTTGTTAGTCACCATGTGGGTGCTGGGAACTGAACCTGGGTCCTCTACAAGAGCAACCAGTGCTCTTAACCATTGAGCCAGCTCTCCAGCCCGGTCAGTTGTTTTCTTGATCTTAGTCATTCTGACTGGGGTAAAATGAAATTGTAATTTTAATCTGCATTTCCCTGATTGCTAAGGATGTTGAACACTTAAAGATATTTCTTAGTCATTTTTATTTCGTCTTTTGGGAACTCTGTTGAGATTCATTGCCCATTTCTAATATGGTTATTTGTTTTCTTGATTCCTTCTTTTTTGAATTCTTTGTGTATTCTGAATATTAATCCTCTATTGGATAGATAACTGGTTGGAGCTCCAGTGGCACAGTTGGTTAGCATGCAGTACTTACACCAATGTAAAGCTGTCAAAGATTCTTTCCTTCCCTGTGGGCTTCCTTTCTACTTAGTTGATTGTTTCCTTTGCTGTACAGAAGCTTTTTAGTTTGATGAAGTCCTATTTGTCAATTGCTGACCTTAATTCCTGAGGAAACAAAGTCCAGTTTAGAAAGTTTTTTCTTGCACCTATGTCTTGTAGGGTACTGCCATGTTTCCTTCTAACAGTTTCAGTATTTCAGGCTTCACATTGAGGTCTTTGATCTATTTGGAATTGATTTTTTTATGTGGGATGATAGGTATGGATCTAATTTCATTCTACATGTGGACATGCAGTTTTCCCAGAACCATTTGTTGAAGATGCTGTCTTTCCTCCAGTGTGTATTTTTGGCATCTTTGACAAATATCAGGTGATTATAATTATGTGACTTATGTATGCTGAACCATCCATGCATCTCTGGTATAAAGCCAACTTGATTGTGGTATGTGATCTTTTTGATATATACCTTTATTCAGTTTGCAAGTATTTGACTGAGAATTTTTGCATCTATGTTCTTCTGGAATAGTGGTCTGTAGTTTTCTTTTTGGTGGTGGTGGTGTCTTTATCTGGCTTTGGTATTAGGGTAATACTGGCTTCATAGAAGGAGTTTGGAAGTGCTTCTTCTGTTTCAATTTTAAAATATTTTATTTATTATTTCTATTTTATGTGTATGAGTGTACTGCCTGCATGTGTATAAGTGCACTGCAGTCATTCAATTGCCTGCAGAGGTCAGAAGAGAGCATTGGAGTCCCTGGAACTGGAGTTACAGATGGTTGTTAGCTGCTGTGTGTGCTAGGAATTGAACCTGGGTCCTCTGCAAGAGCAGACAGTGCTCTTAACTGCTGAGCCATCTCTCCAGCCCCTGTTTCAATTCTTAAAATAATATAAGTATTAGTTGTAATTCTTCTTTGAAGGTCTGGTAGAATCTGCTGTGAATCCATCTACACCAGGGCTTTTTTTAGTCAGAAGGCTTTTACTTAATGTTTCGATCTTATTTATTATGGGTCTGTTTAAGTTGTTGATCTCTTCTTGGTTTAACTTTGGTGATTAAGATGAACCTAGAAATCCATCCATTTATTTTAGGTTTTCTAACTTAATGAAGTATAGGTTTTTAAAGTATTCCCTTATAATATTTTGAATTTCTTTGCTGTCTATTTTGATGTTTCCCTATTATTTCTGATTATGTTAAGTCTTTTAGTTAATTGGTTCTTAGATTGGTTAATTCTTTGTATTGTTTTCTTTGTTTCTATTTCATTAATTTCCACTCTCAGTTTTATTATTCTTGTCAACTGGATTTGGGTTTGATTTGTTCCTGTTTTTCAAAATTCTTGAGTTGCATCATTAAGTCATTTATTGTGCCCTGCGCATACGTGTTTTATTAATGTAGACCCTTAGTACTATAAATTTCCCTCTTAGGACTGCTTTTAATGTGTTCTACAGGTTTGTTGGGGATGTGTTTTCATTTTCATTTAATTCCAGGAATTTAAATTTTTTTTTCATGATTTCTTCTTTGACCCATTCATCATTTAGTAGTGTTATTGAATCTCATGAATTCCTTTAATTACTAGAGATTCTTTTGCTACTGATTTCAAGTTTTATTGCATTGTAATCAGATATGATATACAGAGGTATTTCAGTGTTTCTGTATTTGTTGAGGTTTGTTTTGTGCCCCAATATTGGGTCTATTTTAGAGAAATTTTCATGGCTATTCTTTAGTGCTTGGGTGGAATATTCTATAGGTATCTGTCATGTCTATTTGATGTGTACTGTCACTTAATTCCAATATTCTCTGTTTACTTTATTATTTTAATATTTTATTTATTATTTTTACTTTATGTGTATGAGTGTTATGCCTGCATTTATGTACATGCACCCGTGTGGTGCAATGCCCACAGTGGACAGAAGAGGCTGTCAGATCCCCTGGAACTGGAGTTACAGCAGTTGTTAGCTGCCATGTGGGTGCTGGGAATCAAACCTGGATCTTCTGCAAGAACAGTCAGTGTTCTTAACCACTGAGCCATCTCTCCAGCCCCTTATTTTATTTTTTTTATCCAAATGACCTGTCTGTTTGGAAAATGAGGATATTGAAATCACCTACTATTACTGAGTTGAGGTTAGTCTGTGTCTTGAAGTCTAGTAGTATGCTTTTTGTAGAACTGGGTGTGCCAGAGTTTGGTGCATATGCGTTTAGGATTGTAATATCTTCTTGGTTCATTGTTCCATTGATCAGAATGGAATGTCCTTCTTTATCTCTTCTGATTAATTTTAGTTTGAAGTCTATTTCATCAGCTATTAGGATGGCATCACCTGCTTGCTTCCTGGTCCCATTTGCTTGGAATATTTTTTTCCCATCATGTCACTGTAAGGATAGTGCCTGTCCTTAAAGGTAAAATGAATTTCTTACCTTTAAGATAGGCACCATGTTTCTTATAGAAAACAAAAAGACGAATTTTGTATCTTAATCTTTTTCATTAACGTATGTCTTTTGATGGAGGGAGTTAAGGCCATTAGTATTTAAAGTTAATATTGAAAGATAAGTGATATTTTCTGTCATTTTGTTTTTCTTTTGCTGTTTGTGTTCTCAGTGCTATTTATTGTGCTTCAGTAATTATAGCTTCATTTGTTTTCTTTCTGTAGCTTCTTAGCTATGTTTATTCTTCCCTTCTGACCAGAGTATTGCTTCCAGTATTCTCTGTAGGGCTAATTTAGTAGACATGACTTTACATCTTTTAGCCTGTGTATATCATGGAAAGTTTTTCTTTCTTCTTCAACTATGACAGATAGTTTTGCTGGGTAAAGTAGTCTGGGCTGGCATGTGTGGTCTTTTAGAACTTGAAGTACATTGCTCCAGGATCTTCTGGCTTTTAAAGTTTTCGGGTCAGCTGTGGTTTTTTTCTCTTGCAGCTTTCAATACCCTCCCTTTGTTCTGCATATTTAGTGTTTTCTTGGACTTCACTCAGGAGTTTATTCCTATCATCTTTGAGTTCATTGAGGTGTTTGTTCCTGTCTTCTTTACACTCTAATTCTTTGAGAGTGTTTATGATTGCTCTTTTAAATTCTGTGTCCTGGGTTTCATCTAAGTAAATCTCACTGTGGAACATTTCTATAGAACTAGTGGATTCAAGGAGTCACATATTTTCTTGGCTTTTCATATTGTTCGTATTTTTACACCGTGACCTGAGCATATGGACTTCTTTTGCTGGTTATATACCTGATGTGAGATTCTAGTCTGCCTCTATTGAGTGGAAGTTTGGTTCAGTTTTTGTTGTTGTCCAACCTTGGTACATTTCAGATCAGGTATGGAGAGTTGGTAGGTCAGTCCTTCAGATACTCCGTGTTGAGTTTTGTTGTTGTTGTTGTTGTTGTTTTGTTGTTTTCAGTGTTGAGTTTTAATAGGAGGTTTAGGGGCTCATGCACAGTGTGAGGACAGCAGCATGGGTGGGCGAGGTTCTGGAGAACTCGCGAGGCTGGGCTGGTGCGTGAGTGGTGCAACCTGAACTAGGCTTGAGAGTTACAAGCATTTTGGTTTTTTGTTTTAGGTTTTTTGAGGCAGGGGCAGGGAATTGTAGCCCCTGTAGCTGATCTGGAGCTTGCTATGTAGACTGGCCTCCATCTCACAAAGATCTGCCTGCCTCTGCTGCCTGAGTGCTGGGACTAAAGGCATGCACTATCACACCTGTCTTACAAGCATTGTTTTTAAACTTTTTTTTAAGGAATGTATGAATTTTCCATTAACCTCTCCTGATTCTTCCATTTGTAGCTGTGTGTCTCTCATACACATGGAGTTATCCCAGTATTTCTTGAATCTGGTCACATTTTTAACCAGTTTGTATATCTCTATTCACTTTCAGAAAATTCAAAATTATCCAGGCTAGGACTATATTGATTTTTTTCTCTCTCTCTTTCTCTGACAGATTTGAGATCGAAATTGAGCCTCTGTTTGCCAGCATTGCCCTCTATGATGTTAAAGAAAGGAAAAAGGTACAAAAACAAAATTAACCCATTCCTAATGAACACATTGTGCTCATGGTTCTTTGTATTCATTTTAAAATATTTTATTTATTATTTTTGTGTGTGAATGTATTGCCTGCATGTACATAAGTCACCCTGTATCATGCAATGCCCCTGGAGGTCAGAAGAGGGTGTCGGTTTCCCCTGGAACTGTAATTACAGACGGTTGCTAGCCACCATGTGGGTGCTAGGAATCAAACCCAGGTCCTCTGCAAAAGCAGTCAGTACATTTAACTGCTGAGCCATTTCTCCAGCCCCTAGGTTCATGTTCTATAAGAACATCTTACTAGCTGGCCACCACACCCATGAGGGTTCATGTTTTAAATTTCACTTCTGTGTAGCAATAAAGCACATCAGATTTTTTTTTTTATGTGGATATGTGTGTGTGTGAGATGTGTGGATATGTGTGTATGCATGTCTGCATATGTGTGCAGGTTATGTGTGCGTGTACAGTGCATGTGTGGGTGTGGGTGTACCCAAAGTTTATGTCAAGTCTCTTCCTTGATTGCTTTCCATATTATTCATTGAGATAGCATCTCTTATTTGAACCCAGAGCTTGCCGATTGGGACAGTCCCACTAGCCAGATTGCTCCAGGGATTCCTGCCTCCACCCTCCAGATGCCTGAGTTGCAAGCACCTTCTGTGCCCACCTGGCATTATGTGGGTCCTTATGCTTGTGTGGCAAGTGCTTTGCCTGTTGAGCCATCTCCCCAACATGTATATCAGATTTGGAAGCAAATGAATGTTGATGGCACTAGGTCTTATGCCTTTCCAGTTTTTGAAGAAATAATCTAGAAATTTTAGTCATTTGTGTGTGCTCTTTGAAAATTCTTTAAGGGAAAGGCTTTCTGGAGGCAATGCTAGTTGCATAGAGAAAGAAATAAAATACTTTAGGTTATAATAAAAATAAAATAATGTGAAGTTTTTAAAAAAGTCCAGATAGTCATGTAAGGTTTTCCTTTTTTTTTTTGGTCCTGTGAAATAGGTTTATTGTGAGGCTGGGGAGATGGCTCAGTGGGTAAGAGCATTTACTGAGTTTGAATCCTCAGCACTACATAAAAAACCAGGCATTACTGTATGTACCTGTATCCTCAGGATTGGGGAACAGAAACAAGCTGATCCCCAGAGCTTGCTGGACAGCCAGACTAGCTGAACCTGTGAGCTTCCAGTTCAGTGAGGGGAGGGGAGGGAAGGAGAGAGGGGAGAAAAAAAAAGAAAGAAAGAAGAAAGAAAGAAAGAAAGAAAGAAAGAAAGAAAGAAAGAGAAAGAAAGAAAGAAGGAAAGAAAGAAGGAAGGGAAAGAAAGGGAGAAATAGATCCATGACAAGTGGCAGATATCATGCTTAGCAAAGAGGGTTTTAATGCTCCTGCAGAGGAGCCAGGTTCAGTTCCAGTAGTTTAGACAAAAAGATGGCAACCATGATTCTGCCATCCTTTATCCATAATCTTTTTGTATTGAAGGATGTGCAGCTCTGGGATAAATGTTAACAACCTATGAGATTTGTATTAGTTAAGGGAAGTTAACTGTTAACAGATAAGCTCTCAAATATAGTATTCTAAGGCAGTAGCTTCCAGGACTAGAGAGATGGTTCAGCAGTTAAGACTGCATGCACTGCAATCATGCAGACTAGAGTTTGGATCCTGCACCAATGTAACAAGCCAGGCATCCTTGTAAAGGCCTGTAACCCCAGCTTTAAAGCAGGTGGGCAAAATGAGACTTCTGGAGCTTCCTGCCTTCCAGCCTAAATGAGAAAACATGAGCCCCAGGTTCAGGGATGAGACCCTGTCACCAAAAAATAGGGGAGAAAAATGAGGATAAAGGATGACACCTTCTTCTGCCCCCCCAGGGACACACAGACACTCACATGCCCACACACACATAAATGAACAGAATAAATCATTTTTGAAAAGCAGTAATGGGGCTGGAGAGATGGCTGCTCAGTGGTTAAGAGCACTGGCTGCTCCTGTAGAGGAGCCAGGTTCTGTTCCAGCACCCACAAGGCAGCTAACAACCATCTGTAACTCTAGTTCCAGGGGGATCTAACACCTTCTTCTGGCCTCTGGGCATTGTATGCACAGGTATACTTACATATAAAACTTTCATATACATAAAATATAAATAAATATAAAAATAAAAAGCAGTAGTTCTCAAACTTGAGTGTGCAGAGAATCATCTGGAAGACTTGGTCAAACACAGGTTGCAAGGCTCCATCCCCAGGATTTCTGACCCTGTAAGTCTATGGCGTCTGAATTTTCATTTGTAACAGGTTTCTTGATGAAGCTGAAGCTACTGGTTAGGGTACTTCAGTTTGAAAATCATTGGCTTCCAGAATAAGAAGTTACTTTCTTTGTTTCTTAACAGTCCAAAGTGGTATGAGGTAAGTGACAGGCCACTAGTGCCTCTGCTCCACACAGTCAATCAGGAAGCCAGGCTGGTAGAAGTGCCTCTATCCTCAAAATGTGCTCTTTCCAGTCACTCCTGTCATTGCCGTTGATGTCCCTAATAAAGGAAAAGATGCGTGGAGGAGGCCTGGCATATCACTTCTCACAATTCATTGGAAAAAATTTGGTCACATAATCACCTCAACTCCATATGCAAGGGCTGTTACCTGTAGTCTCTGCCTAAACTGCCACTTCTTACTAAATCACTCTTAACAACTAAGGGAAGAACCCAATAAGGGCTGTCACAGAACCCTAAATTAGAAAGTCAGGGAGCACTGATCATGCCATACTCAGGATACTTAACGGTGCTGCAGTACCTACAACTGTCCCTACCTGCAATTAGCAATCTCTTTAGCACACATGCCAGGATGATTCTCATCCACCTCCCCTCATCACTGATGCAGAATCACGCTGAACTGCTCACTGTTCACTAGGCTCACTCGGGTCTTCTAGCCTGAGATACTTATCTGTGCTGGGCTCTCTTCCCTGTCCCTTCCAGCTCTACCTGTGGAAATCCATCACCTGTTGCAAAGGTCTCTTCCATGTAAAGCTTTCCTGGTGATCCCAAGTATCTCATACCTTCTAGAACTTCTGTGTTTGCATATGGTGATTTAATTTGCTTTTATTCTAGTTTGTTGTGTGTTGAGTTTTCCTGCATTCTTTTTATTTTTAGATAGGGTCTTCTTGTAGCCCCAGCTAGCCTGGAACTTTTTATGTAGACCAGGCTGGCTTTGATCTCACAGAGATCCTCCTGCCTCTGCCTCCTGAGTACTGGGATTAAAGGCATGTGCCACCATGCCTGACTTTTCCAGCATTCTTGGTTATAAACTAAAGTGGCAGAGGCCATGTCCTCCTATTATTCAGTGTAATATCTAGCACTTCCCTCATGCTCAGGAGATAATGGTGAATCAATAAAAATTTAAATGTTTCTCTCTCGAATGACTCCAGAATATTTAGAAGTTGTGACAGAATATTGATCAGACTTTCCAGTAGCCACTAGTCACCCACCATGTCTATGGTTACACTTTTCTTCACAAAATTTCTTTGCTACTTTTCACTCTAAGTATTTTTAGGCCAAGAATACAACAGATCTAATTTATTTTGCCTTTTACTGCCCATTTACAGATCTCAGAAAATTTTCACTGTGACCTGAACTCTGACCAGTTCAAAGGATTTCTGCGAGCTCACACACCCTCAGTTGACCCATCGAGTCAGGCAAGATCTGCGGTGTTCTCGGTCACCTACCCATCCTCAGACATCTATCTGGTAGTCAAGGTAGTTACACATAATTCAAGCTTTGTGTTCTGATGCTTGCATTGTTGCATTATTCCATCACAGGTGAGGGCTAAAGGAAACCATAGAATGTGTCTGCATGTCCCCAGTGATATTTGAGTTGCTTCTCAACTTAGCCCTTTTCCCTTACAAGTAACTTCTGTTTGGTACTCTAGAAAGACTAGGAGTCAGGGAGTCCTGTGGTCCTAGGTTTGAATCCTGACTTTGCACTTGTAACTATATGACTTTCTAAGACTTAGACTTTCTGAGACTTAGTTTCCACATTTGTCACCTCATGAGGATCACACTGACCTCCACAAGTAGTTGGACCTACAGCTAAAGCCTTGCCCTTCCTAACTAAGGAAAATGTCCTCAGCAATCTAGGTCTGGGAGGTTGCTATGGAGAAAGGAATAAAATCTCATAGTCATCAACAGTGCTCTTGTTTTTCTAGGATGCACAGGGCAGCATTCCTGAGTCCAGTCTCTGACAACCTGAGGCTTCCAAGTTTCATTCTCCTTTCAGCATCATTTCCTAGACTCTGTCTAGTCAGAGTCAAAAATCTGTGGGGCTATTTAAGTCGAACCACATTTCATTGGAGATTGTCCTCTTTGCTAACATTAGGAAACTGGAGCCTTTCTTTCTGTACTAAAGTAATCAGAAATTAACAACAAACAAAGGGCATTTAACCAACCTCAAACTGAATAATTGCACTCATTGACTCTGTAAGTCAAAATTTAGAGACAATTCAAAACACTGAATCCAAGTGCCTGATCTCATGTGCCTTCCACCTTCTGGTTTTGAACATCCCCCAGTTTGCCTGGTATCCTTTGTCTGTAATCTCGTTGATCCGTGTGTGGTCTAATTAGTAGTAGTGTAAAGGTTTCAAGGAATTCAGATGGCTTGGAGGTCACTTCCTTTGCATCATTTCACAAAGATTACTATAGCTTGAAGGGAGCTTGTTCAGTTTCTGGACCTATAGTTTAAAATCTTTTGATAGAGGGCTGGAGAGATGGTTCAGCAGTTAAGAACACTGGCTGCTCTTACAGAGGTCTGGAATTCAGTTCCCAGTACTCATATCAGGTAGCTTACAACCACCTGTAACTCCAGTTCTAGAGTATACAATGCTGTCTTCTGGCCTCTGTGGGCGCCTATATACATGTGGTGCACATACAAACATGCAGGTACACACATACACATCAATAAAAATGAACATAAGTCTTTTAAAAAATCTATTTCATGGAGTGAGAGGTGTAGCTCAGTGGTAGAGCACCAGCCTAAATGTTCCAGATCTTGGGTTCCATTTTGAGGAACAGAAAAAAGAAAAGGGAATTAAAAGAAAATACATCTTTGCATATCTACTGCTGTTGTGAAATTGCACGTCCTTCTCATTGGGGGTTCCTTAAACATACAGGACAGTTATCTTAAATTCCACTATAGTAGCCCTATTGTTAAGTTTACAAGCCTCTAAGACTGGAAAACCAGTAAAACCAACACCAGTTCTACAGAATTAAATTTGGGGCTGGAGAGATGGCTCAGCAGCTAAGAGCATTGGCTGTTCTCGCAGAGGATCTGGGTTTGAATCCCAGCACCCACACAGTGGCTAACAACCATCTGTAACTCCAGTTGACAGGGGTAGCTGTGAACACTGTGCACAACATGGGCACACTTCCACATATGCAGGCATAACATATGCATAAAATAAAAATAAATCAAAAACTTAAAAAAAACTTATTTCAAACTCTGCTTCTCGATAAGTGATTTTATTTTGATTAACTGACAATCTACCAACTGGTAATCTATTGGTTGTACCACTAAGTAGATTTCTAAACTTCTGAGTATAGACTTGGACATATTTGAAACTAACAAACACATTCTAAATTGTCTGGATATAATTAAGAAATTTAAATCTGGGGGCTGGAGAGATGGCTCAGTGGATAAAAGAACTAGCTGCTCTTGCAGAAGACTCAGGTTTGAATCCCATCACTCACATAGTGGCTAACAACCATCCCCAACTCCAGGTCCAGGGAATCCAAACACTTCCTCTGTCCTCCACAGGCACTACACAACACAAGTGCACTTACATACATGCAGGCGTAACACTCATACACATAAAATAAAAATAAATAATTTATTTTTAAAAAAGAAATTTAAATCTGCACTGGAATGCAATCTTGGTTTGGTTTCTATTTGTCTTAGCTATAAGGCCATTGTTATTGCTGCTTCCCCTTAAATACATAGTAAATAGTGTTGTAATACTTAAACCATCCAGGCAGATGTCATGTGATTAAGAGGGGCTTCTTGCTTTCTTATTTTTATTCCCAAGTCGAGCATCAGATTCTTAAATGTGTTTCAGGAAGAGTCACCTAATTCAGCTATTGAATATAATATTACTTCAAGGGATTATTTCAGGCTTAAAGGTTTAGTTCAATCTTTATGAGCACATGGAAGGATTTGTTTCACAAGTAAGGATTGGAAAGTGAAGATGGAAGTGAACCTCACGCTTTAAAAAAAAAAAAAAAGTTTAAAAAAAGAAAAGTCAGAAATTAAACCCACCTCTCCTGAATGGAACAGAGGTCAGCTTCTTAAGAGTTCCAGCTGTTCCTAATGTGCCCTCCCACAATGCTTGTGAAGACTTCCTCAGGGGTTTCAGTACAAGCATGCTTTCAAGTCATCCAGGAAGGACCCTGCAGTGGGTGCTCATGTCAGTCTGCAGCTCCTTCTCATGAAGCACCTGAGGTCACTCTGGCCACAAAGGAGGCAGTAGCTCCTAGTGCTATCAAATCTAGAATCTCTTGCTTCTAGATTCCAGGGAGCCTTTCCATGGATTTCAAGCCATTCCTTGCTACAGAGTTCTGAGATTCTTATATGAACTCTTTTCTTCTTTTTTTCGTTTTCTTTCCTTCCTCCCTCCCTCCCTCCTTTCTTTCCTTCTCTCTTTCTTCTGTGCTGGTGATGGAACCTGTAGCCTTGCAAGTAGTAAGCAAGTGCCCCAGCCGTGAAAGATTCTTAGTCTCACTCTACTCAAGGTTTATTTTAAAGACCATGTTTTTATTCATTGAATCCGTGGAAAAGTTGACTTCTTTTCAGTTTGTTCTACTGGAATCTGATTGCGAACTTCAGGAGAATAAGAGCCAGGTTTATGGTGTTCACACCTAATCTCCCTAGCAGTCATCACAGTGCAGACTCTTTGAGTGAATGAATGACTGAATGAATAAATGATCAGGGACACTGGTCAGTTTCTAGCTCAAGTCCTATGTGTCTGTGTTTCCAAGGTGTTGCCATCTCTCAGTGGTCCAGTTCTCTCTTTATGCCATGGCAATGGATGAGCCTTTAAATTCTTTTTGTGAAGAGACTTTCTGCTTGGACTAACTCTCAGAAACGGTGTTCATTGAGCAGCCCTATGAAACCCCATTGAACACTCTTCCGTCAGTAGGATATTCAGGTTTAAATAGTTTTTGCCTTACTTACAGCACTGCCTATTAAGCATGTGTGCCCATGGGCTATGTTGGCCCAGAGTTCTTCCTCGGGATTCACCTCAACACAGGCTAATGGAACTGTTTCATTAATATCTAAGTTCAGTTCAGTTTTCTTTGAGTAGAGAATTTTCAATTTTCAAATTTCTCCGTTTATTTTTCCTAAACATGGTGCCATATTTATTATAATTGGTCACTAGCTCCTTCACTTAAAGCAAACAGAAGACACTTGACAGTATTAGCCTTCATTAACAAATTTAGAAGATGCAGTCTCAAGTGATCTGCCTGCCTCTGCCTCCTGAGTGCCAGGATTAAAGGGATGAATGGCCTTTGAATTTATTTCTAAATCTGTTAAATCCAGAGAAGCAGCCCTAACAGGAAATCCAAGGGACACAATTACAGCTGATTTATTGTTTATTCATTCATTTTGTGGAAGGTTTTAGTCCCAACCTGACTTTTACAGAGACCATCTCTCCTTTGATCTTTGCAAACAATAATAAGGAAAATGAGCTTTTCCCTTCCTATATGTGTTTCCCAGGTTATGTTTTATAAAATAACTTGTATTGCATTTTATTATGCTTATAATACACGTTTATTGTTTTAGAAATAGAAACTTCTCATCAGCAATCAGAAGAAAATAAAAAAAATCACAGAATCCCACATCTGATAATAACCACTGTTACCGTTTGCTGTTATCTTTTTAATATGACTTTGTGGAATTTTTTCTTTTTCTGAAACTGTGTAGAATTCTTCATACTATATTTTTGTTTTGTTTTGTTTTTTGAAACAGAGTCTCCCAGTAGCCCCAGTTGGCCTGGAACTTGATATGCGATCCAGGTTGGCCTCCATCTCACAGAGAGCTGCTTGGCTTTGCCAGCTTCGTATTATATTATTTTTAAATCAGAAAGCACATATAATCGGCATCCTTTTCATCAAATATTGTCATTAAGCATAATTTTGAGGATTACGTGGCTCCCAGTATATGACTATAATTTGCTCACTTTATTTTAATGTTATTTTTGTTGGTAGATTGAAAAAGTCCTCCAGCAGGGAGAAATTACAGACTGTGCAGAACCATACATGGTCATCAAGGAAAGTGATGGTGGAAAGGTATGGTCATTTAAGTACTACTGACACCTTAGAATAAGTATATTTTCAGAAGTGCTCAGCAAAATAGTTAATGGAGTTTAGACTATCATATTTTCCCTTATAAAATATGAAAATTGGATTTAAATGAAAAAGGAAGGAGAAACCAGTTACTGAGAATAATAATATTTAAAATATTTTAAAGATTCTTTAAATTATTTAAAATATACTTTAAATATTTTAAATAATCTTTAAAATATTTTCATTATTTATTTTTATGTGTGTGTTTCCCCTGCATGTATTAAGTGCACCCATACATGCAGTGCCTACAAAGGCCAGAAGAGGGCATCAGACCCCCTGGAACTGAAGTTACTGATGGTTGTTAGCTGCCTTGTGGGTGCTGGGAACCAAACCCAGGTCCTCTGTAAAAACAGCCAGTGCTCTTAACTACTGAGCCATCTCTCCAACCCCTGATAATAATCTTTTAAAGGGATAAATGACTGAACACATTAATGATGCCACACATTACTGTGTGACTGAAATCTGGCTCCTACCAAGTCTGTTGCCTTGATTCTGATGCTCTGACTATAAGTGAATTGGGATGGTCGCCGAGGACCTATAAGCAGCAGGCCAGAGTTCTTCTGACCCTCCTCAGCAGCATGGGGTGTTGTCCTGTGCAGTGTTGGTAACTGACAACCAGCTGCAGCTTCAGCGCGTCATAAAATATCACATTATAGGTCCTGAGCCATGTAAAAGGCTTTTCTCAACACCAATTTGCAAAAGTTCCCAGTACAGCTTTTAAAACCAGGCCTTTCTGGAAAATGGTTTCCCTAATAAATATTGTAAGTTTCAAATAAAATTGATTGGACACAAGGCACTGGTGTTTTAAAATTTGTTAGTCTGAATTTAGAAGGAACTGCTTGGCTATGTTGTCAACAAAGAAGTTGTTAGGAATATTTATGGATCTTCTTAGAATTTCAAGGTAACTTTTGTGAAGTAGATTCTCTTGGAATTTTGATAGATGACATACTAACATTTCTTCCCTAAGTTTCTCTCAAGAGAATTCTGGTCATCTAGCTGGACCTAAAAGAAGTGTTTGCAAATTGACTGGTGTAACAAGCCTAGGATATTTCTTTTCTTGATAGAAAGTGTTGTTTGCTAATTGATTAATGTAGCCTGTTAAAAAGTTCTTTCTTTTAGCCGGGCGTGGTGGTGCACGCCTTTAATCTCAGCACTTGGGAGGCAGAGGCAGGAGGATCTCTGTGAGTTCAAGGCCAGCCTGGTCCACATAGTTCCAGGACAGCTGGGGCTACAGGGAGACCCTGTCTCAAAAAGACCGAAAAAAAGTTCTTCCTTTTAGAATCTTTGCTTCCTTATCAGCATGGCTTGTAGCCGGAGCGGATGACTTTGCAGCTGATTCACCTTACCCCCATCAGTGTAGTCACTGTTCTTTTGATTGAGCTGCTGACTTGGTGCTGGTGGTCTTTTGTTGGTTTCATCTTGTCTCCTTCTGTCTTCCTCCAGAGTAAAGAAAAGGTTGAGAAACTAAAACTTCAAGCTGAATCCTTCTGCCAACGTTTGGGGAAATACCGGATGCCCTTTGCCTGGGCCCCCATTAGCTTAGCAAGCTTCTTCAATGTCTCCACCCTTGAGAGGGAGGGAGTTGATATGGAGCCTATGCTTGGTAAGAATTCAGGCTGCCCTGGAAATAAGGGGGAATTCCAGTATATCAACTGTGCAGTTATTTCATTAGTAAGGGCTTGAGAGGGCAAAAGCGTGGGGGGGTGGGAAAGAAGAAGGTCATAAATAGAATGACTGAATTATGTGTGTTTGATCAGACAGTAACCCCCCCAAAACAATTACCATGAGTGTCTATGAAGCTTTAAATATACTTTTATATTAAGAACTTTGGATAGTATTTTAAGGCTTTAAAAAGTTAATTTTCAGAGCTAGGTGTGGTGGTGCATGCCTTTAATCCCAGTGCTAGGGAGCCAGAGGCAGGCAGATCTCTGAGATTGAAGCCAGCCTGATCTACATGGTGAGTTCCAGGATACCTGGGGCCACAAGGAGAGCCTGTCTCAAAAAGAACCACCCCCCAAAAAAGTTAATTTTCAGTAGCCATCCCATCTCAAATTTTAAAATGCTTGAAAATAATAAGAAAAGGACACCATGGTCAGCTCCCAAACAAAAGCACAATCACTGTTACAAAGCTTTGAAAAACAAAGCTTGAGTTTCTCAGCAGCATTTCCTGTCTCTTAAAGTTTATTTTGCCGATACATTCCTTAGCCCATCACTTCTGAAACGCTGCCTTTTACAGGGGGTTTAGGTGAGGGTATCTGTTACAGTCCTGGCTGTGGCGAAGTTACTGTTTCCTAATTGCAGGTCAAAACTCTTGCTTTATTTCTGATTTGTCAGTAACAAACTTCACCCATTCTGACCTTCACACCACAGTTTTTCTAACAAGGCTATTCTGTGTATGGCTTTATTTGAAGTGTGGGGCACTTAGA
Organism: Nannospalax galili; assembly: GCF_000622305.1. Taxonomy (NCBI): domain Eukaryota; kingdom Metazoa; phylum Chordata; class Mammalia; order Rodentia; family Spalacidae; genus Nannospalax; species Nannospalax galili. The sequence goes on from NW_008358944.1 coordinate 271,967, forward strand.
AGGCACTGGAAGCCAAAGCAAATCAACACAGGGTCTTTGAAACCTCAGTTAGGTCTAAATCCGAGATAGCTTAACCTGACCTCTGAAGCTGATTCCTAAGAAGCAACCCGAGACTCCAGGCATCATGCCGAGTTTAGGTGGCAATGGTAGCTCTCATTCAACATCATCTTAAGATTCAGGCATAAGAGAACTTCCAAAGCAGAAGTTGTAACTGTACATTCTAAGGCAGTTCAACTATTCATAACAAAATGCCTAGATTTTTCAGAATAAAAGATGTGAGATCTCTACCTCTTCAAAAGAGACAAGTGACTAAGGAGTTTCAGGATCCCAACCCTGTCTAATTACCATTAAAAAGGTCAGCCAAGGCAGAAACTCAGCTCTGTAGCCTGGTGCACATTAGAACCAAAATGTGCACAAACTGACCCTACCTAGTTTGGGTCACAATCCCCAGTTGGGGGTTGAGGGGTTGGTGGGGGGTATGTAAGCACATGCCTCTCCCAATGGAACACAAATGTAAAAGTAAAGCAAAGCAAACAATGGGCTAAGTAAGCTTATCAGAAGACCCTGCACTTGCTGAGCTCTAGCAGGGTGACATCTGGTAGGCTCTGGTCTCCAGTGGAAAGGACTTAAAGCCACATGGGGGTTCTCTATTCTGGTGAGGGTATTCGGACCTTCAGGAGGTAGGACTCCATAGAGGGAAAATACAAGGATGGCTGGGTTCAGCAACTTTAACTATATCTTAAATATGGTTAAGTTAGTAACTGCTGTGTGTTTAAACAGCGAGATATACATTACATTAGAATGACAGTTGTTTTCCTTAAAGGGAGAAACTCTGTGAGTGAGCGGAGGACTTTGTCCCAATCTAGGCGGCTTTCTGAGCGAACCCTCTCCTTAGAGGAAAATGGAGTTGGATCCAGCTTCAAGCCCACCACCCTGGCCACTAACGTCTTCTTCAAGCAGGTATCTGCATTACAGAGAATCTGAATTCATCTTGCATTGGCATGGTTGCTGGAGCAAATTAATTAGCCTCATGTGCCCTGCTGGATTGTTACAAGGATTAGAGGACATGCAGGCATGCCCCTGGCTAGACAGCTGTCCTGTAGCAGAGGGTAGCACTTATGCCTATCTTCGTTACTCAAGATAAATGTGAAGACAATGAAATAAAGATTCTTTGCCCATCTCCAGATCTTTGAGGAAGCAAGGTCCTTCCACATTGTTTCAGGAGTACAACAAGCTTCAATGGGTTGCTTATTACGAGGCAGAAGTCTAGGGTCTCAATTCCTCAGGGTCAGACAGGCTACCCTGGAAAGCAATACAAGTCCTGACTCCAGTAAGGCTGATGAGAGGTTGGCCAGCTTAGAATGTTGGACAGCAGCAGTTGAACTAAGTGATTTCAGAGTTGCTTGTCGTACTAATTTCTATGAAAGACTTATTAGAATCAAAAAGGTAAGCCAAGTATAGTGATTTTCAGAAGACTGTGGCAGGAGGATTTCAAATGTGAGGCTAGCCCGAGCCCCTGTTTCAGGAGATAGAAAAGGGGGCACAGAGGAAGGGAAAGAAAAGTAAAGAAAGAAAGAAGAGAGAAAGAACAACAAAGCTTTCAGGGCGCAATCTTAGAAATACCTGGTCTCAGGAGTCAGTAGTACATGTCCACTAACCTGCCTGTTCTCTTGGCAGGAGGGAGATCGCCTTAGTGATGAAGACTTATTCAAGTTTTTAGCCGACTACAAGAGGTCATCATCCTTACAGAGAAGGGTCAAATCCATCCCAGGTAAGGTTGCTTTGCCTTTATCCTCTTGAGGTATGCCCTAATTTGTGATTAGACATTCCTTGTCTGAGGCTATGTTTATTAAACAGTTTGCCAAGGGCAATGGGGGATTTCGCATTTGAAGTTAAGAAATCCAAATTGGTCTACATTTTTGACAAATCTGTTAATGCTCTCTCTTTTTCATATTCTTTAAATGCTTTATTTTATTCTAAAATGCTTTAGACTCGATTTCTCAGACAATTGGATAATCATTTGAACAGGTGAGCATCCCTTTCATCACTCAAAGTACATGGCATCCCCAATATTAAAAAGTAGCTGGGCATGGTGGCCCATGCCCTTAATCCCAGTACTTGAGAGGCAGAGACAGGCAGATCTCTGAGAGATGGGGGCCATCCTGGTCTACAAAGGAAGTTCCAGGCCAGCTAGGGTTACAGGGAAACCTTGTCTCAAAAATTAAAAAATTTAAAAAATTTTTTTTAAAAAGTGAGCATGAGATACTTTGGTAGAAGGTGAAGACAGTTTCCTTATCCGCAGACAACAGCACACATGGTACTTCTGAGCACCAGGGAACTCAGCCCCAAACCCACCAACTTCTATTGCTACTAATGCCTGGAAGTTACTTAACCGTGTATTATTGTGGTATGGTAGACCTGGAAGAATCTTCACTGACCTAATCCATTGCTACTTACTTTATAACTTTTTGCTCTTCATTTTCTAGAATGCTGACCTCAAAAGTTATCATAACACAGGAAATTAGCTGAGAACTCCAAAACTCTTAAACACCCATGTCTTGTCCTTAGTCTCGTAAGAGAAAACAAGCACAGTAATCCTGGGACCCCTCTTAACAGCTTCTTTATTGAAGCCCTCCTGTGGCTCATTTCAGGTTCCCTCAGACTGGAGATCTCCCCAGCTCCCGAGGTGATCAACTGCTGCCTGACGCCTGAGATGCTGCCTGTGAGACCCTTCCCTGAAAACCGGACACGCCCACACAAGGAGATTTTGGAATTTCCAATTCGGGAAGTGTATGTCCCTCACACCGTGTACAGGTGAGAATCGCAGACTCTTGTTTGGATAATGCCTTCCTCCACAGCCAGCCTCTCTTCCTACTTCCTAAATTTTGACAAAAATTAAATGTGATTGTTATGCTATTGTGGATGTGAGATCTCTTTCTAAAAATGGTTTGTCTTTGTAACAAGAAAGTGTTTCTTCAGTCATAATTGTAATTTAGATTATATTATATATGTTCTTACCAGAAATGAAGACAACAGTTACCTTGATTTTCTTCTGTGCAGAAGGACATTAAGGAAAAGAGTAATGTGACTCAAATGTCTTAGTCATCTAAATTACAGGTTTTAGATAGACATGGTCGCACAGGCCTGTAATTCCAGCACTCAGGAGGCTGAGGCAAGAGAATTGCAAGTTGGAGGTCAGCTTGGGCCACATACCAGATTCCAGACCAGCCTGGATTACAGACTGAGACCCTATTTCAAACAAAACAAAACACAGGTTTTCAGCTCAAGACCAGCTCTGTCCAAGAAAATTCGTAGCAATGAAAAAAATATTCCCTGTGTGCCGCCCAGTATAATGTCTACCAGCTTCCTCAGCTCTTGTTTATTCAGGGAGTACAAAGGAGGAGATCAATTTTAATCTTACCTAGTTTCAATTAATGCAAGCATAAGTAACATGATTGGCGGCTACCATTACGCCATCACAAAGAACAAGATACCAAAAGCCTGAAAGTGAAGTTTCTTTGGTTTCTAAGTGGCCTTGTGCCCCCTGATCCTCTCAGGGACTGGGAAGGAGCATTTGTCGGCACACACAGTTGGTGTGCTCATGTGCTTTTGTTTATTTTGAGAGATTTTTTTTTCTTTTGAAATTCAGGAAAGAATGCTATATCAAGCACACAGATTTCCCCCCAACTTCATCCTCCCCAAAGCAGCTTATCATTTCTGTCCTCATTTCTTAAATGGCTCAAGTCTCCTGCCTAGATAAGCTAAATATTTGTAGAAAGTAGTGACTCAATTCTCAACTCCTTGGAGGAAGATGAAGCATGAAGATGTTTGCTTATAAATACTGGGTCTCTATTTTTGTAGGAACCACATCCTGCAATTGGAAAAAGAAGCTTGTAGCACTGGAATAAGCCTTTATCAAATAAATTCTATAGCTATTCTCAGCATAATCATCCACAGGAGTCATTTACGACTCTTCACTCCTTGCTGCAAACATTACCCTTAATCACATCACAGTGAGATTTGGAATGCATTAGTGCACCGGTTGATTCTGAGTGTGGGAGTACTAGGAGGGCAAACCTGAGCAGGTCACTCTGCACCTAACACAGAACCTGAGAAGCAGGTCCAAGAACGCAGAACAGATGTTCTTTAACTGTACCAAACTCTATAGGAAGTTCAAGGCCACTCCACTAGGATAGGGTCTTCTCTCTTAGGAATGATGGATGGCATCCCTTTCCAGATTGGTGAAGGCACCTTCTCTTGGCTCTAGGACACTGTGCTTAAGGGAAAGGGAGATGTAACAAACTTGACCTAGAATCTTCTTCAAGGAATTTAGAGAGCATTTTGTCTAAACCTCTTGTGGTAAGGTTAAAGTTTTAACGTTTCTTCTCTGGTCTTCATGTGCTTCATGGTGGTTGATTAGAATTTTTGTTTGTTTGTTTGTTTGGTTTTTTGTTTGTATTTTTAAAGCAGCGTCTCCCTGTAGCCCCAGCTGTCCTGGAACTTACTATGTAGACCAGGCTGGCCTTGAACTCACCGAGATCTGCCTGCCTCTGCCTCCCAAGTGCTGGGACTACAGGCGTGTGCCACCACACCGGCTTGTTTGTTTGTTTTTTAATTTTATGTGTATGAGTTTTTTGCCCGCATGTTATGTAAATGTACCTGTGTGTGCAACCCCACAGTGGCCAGATGAAGGTGTCATATCCTCTGCAACTGGAGTTACAGGGACTGTTGTTAGCTGCCATGTAAATGCTGGGAACTGAACATAGGTCCTCTTCAAGAGCAGCCAGTGCTCTTAACCTCTGAGCCATCTCTCCAGCCCCAGTTGGTCGGTTTGTAATCTTCACTGTAAACCCCTTTCCTATCCTCTGTCCTCTTCATACCTGGAAGTGGAAGGAATCAACTCGGTTCTCAAGTCAGATTGTATGCGTATGTATGTGCAAGTCAGAGGACAACCCTAGGTGTTGATTTTCGCTTTCCTTGTTTTGAGGCACAGTTCTCTCTTGTTCTCCACTGTGTACACCAGCTATCTGGCCATGAAAAAGGATTCTCCTTTTTCCACTATCCATCTCACAGTAGGAACAGTGGGATTATAGACAGGCACTACCTTGTCCAGCTTTTACGTGGCTTTAGGGATCCACACTCGTGTCCTCGTGCTTGCTTAGCAAGTACTTCATCTAGTGAGCCATCGCCCCAGACCCAGATTGATAATTTGTCTAAGGCCACTCTCCTTTTCATTTCTGTCAGTTTTCTTCTTTATTTCCTTATCCTGATCATACCTCCAAAAACCTGCAATCCATGGCTTTTCTGTTCCCTTTTTCCTTCAAGTAAAGGATACTTGTTCACACCATGGCATCAACATCAGGTATGGCTTTAACATATCTCTCCCAAGAGTTATATCGTTTGAATAGAAAAGGTTTCCTCTGACTTGAAGAGGAACTCTGGACATCATGAGTTTGGCATATGGGTTGACCTTCCCTGTTGACACTGCTATTTCCATACTGCTCATCCTGGTCACAGGCACAGCAATCCAAGGATATCAAATATATGAGAATGGACATTTAAGAGTGCATCAGTGCCAGGAAAATGATTTTACTAAAGTTTAATCTCAAAAGTGATATTTTACTTAACTTATTAACTACCCAGATTAACTACCCAGGGCCTATGGAGAATAAATCATAATAGAACTTCTCAGGCTTTCTGAACATTGGGTATTCATAAAATGGAAACTTACTCAGATAATTGAGATCATGTTATAGATTGAGACGTGCTAATTCCAGAAATGACTAGGTCTCCTTCATCAGAGACTCTGGTTCTCTAAAATTACATGTAGCCTTCTTGGTGCTGGTGGGAAGGATGGGTGTGGTTTATGATGTCTATGTCCAACCTCTGTAGAGGCACAGACTAGCACCCTCTGAGACAGACCAAGGCTAGCAGCTTTGAGAAGTCACTACAGAATTACAGCAGTTCTGAAAGTGGGAAAATGAGGTTGATAAAAAGGATTATCGAAATCTGAGCTTGGTGTTCCATTGTCCACATCCAGATGTTTTAAAGACTAGCTAGTCACCTAGGAATGCTTTTGAATCAACTCCTCGCTTTATTTTCTATTACCCAACAGTTGACAGTAGAAGTGCCAGCTGCCTTGTGGTAGGAGCAGAACAGAAACAGCAGGAGTTGAGGCCAAGTCCCAGTGAAGCCTTCAAGGGCATCTTATCAGGTGGCTGCCATGGGTGGGGGAGGGGCAGTGTACAAGAGATCACAGGTTCAGAGGTTGTAATGAGCTTGTTAAGCTCCATGTCGTCCCTTTAACTAGTGATTACATTAAAGAAAGCCACATAAAGTGCATTTTCATCTCTCAGCCCAGTCTCCGAAATCTTGTTTGTCTAATTATCAGACTGTTGTGGAAGACTGTGTTTGCTGAGAACAAGTATATCAGTCAGAACATGATTTCTTTGATGGATAATTAGCTGTTTTCAGGCCTCCTCCTGTTCAGCTGAATGTTCTCAGATCAGAAGTCTGATCTGGCCTAACAAGGAGGTGCTACCCAGATCCCTGTGAAGTCTTAAGGAATACTTGCAGCATGCTGTAGAAAAGAAAGGCATAGGATGGGTATAGGGGCTGATCTTGAGTGATCATCAGGTAGATATGATTTAGTGGATAGCATTCTTAGGAAATAAATGAACTCAAAGTAACTGGGGATGAAATGTTTAGGAAGAAATTGGAGCACAGGAGTGTTTTTGAATAGGAGTTGATTTTTTTTCAAGGAAATGGATTTCCAATTTAAACCCAGTTAGCATTATTTCTGGTGTGTATCTTCTCAGTGCTAATGGAGGAGTGTGAGTGTGCAGCACAGTCCAGATTCACCCTGGAGGTCCCCACTCAGGAGGTCTGGTTGCTGTTCTTGGTTAAAAAGTAAAGTTTTCCCCACTACATCCACCCTCAGTTAGGTCCTCTATTGTATGGGGTCATCCAAAAGTCTGTGGTGTCTTAAAAGGCCCATGCCACTTCATCCACTTGACTGGGAAAACAGTCCCAGTGTGCACCTGGATTTGTGCCTCTATCCCAGCAGCAAACCTCTCACATGAGGATGGTGGTCTTTATGCTGTAACACTTCTCAGATACCTGTGTGCTCTCTCCAGCATCCATTATTAAGCAATCTTAGTTATTTATAACAAGTTTATCTCTTGTCTCTTTAAATCCCCATCAAAAGAATGCCTTACTTAAATCTCTGTTAAAAAGCACCTTCCCCTGGGCTGGGTGTGGTGGTGCATGCCATAAACGCAGCACTTGGTGGATCTTTGTGAGTTCAAGGCCAGCCTCGTCTACATAGTGAGTTCCAAGTCAGCCAAGGCTACATAGTGAGACCTTGTCTCAAAACAAAGAAAGCACCTTCCCATTCTTTATTGTTTCTTTAGTTGTTTGAATTTTATTTATTGAGGTATAGGTAACCTCTTCCAAAGCCAAATTTTAAAGATACTAAAGCAGAGAGTGAAATTCTCTACCACTCCTGATTTGCAGCCCCCTGCCCAGTTCCAGTTCCCCTTTTTTAAAACAGCTCATGAGTGTGCATAAAACAATCTGCTTATAAAAGCTTCTGTTCTGCAGAACTACTGCTAAGCCTGCTAAAACCAAGGATTGGACTTCTGGTATTATATCTATTTAGAGAAAAAATTATTATAAAAAATATCGAGGGCCTGTAATAGTTGCAGGCCCTATCCTAGACACTGCAGAAACACCAGTGAGCAAAACAGATGAACAGAGTCAGAGTACATCTCACATCTCAGGCCTATTTGGGGCTGTCTGAGGCAGCTCTCAGTTTCTTACACATCCTTTTAGATATGAACTGCACAGCCAGTACAGGATGCGTTTTCCTATCACACTGTAAATGTGGCACGATCTTCACCTTCTTCACCTTGCTTTCCTTCCTGAGCCCTGTATTGTGCAGAGAACTTTATATGAATGCACATAATCCTCTCTTGTTTTTTATAGCTACACTCAATCTCACTATATCACTTTTCATTTTTTATTTAAGCTTATGCCGATGGAAGTATTTCTGACCTTTTGCTTTAATAATGATGCTATAATGAAATATCTTACACATATGACACTTTTTACATGCCCATTTATTGGACAATTTCCTGCTTTTTAACCTTTAAAGGAGTGTTTAAAGAACACTGCCTTAAGATACTCAGAAAGCCCAGTTTGTTTTACTAGTCTTAGCAAGCAGTTGCTTGTAAGACAGAAACTCTACTAAACAAACCATTTACCTTAGAAGAGCAGTGGGCAAAATCTAGCCTTTTGAATTAGCCAAGGAATGAAAACAAAACAAAAAGATTCCTAATGCTAGAAGCAACTTGCTTTCAAACTCAATAATCCTTTTTTTAAGAATGGAAAAAATTCAGGACCTAAGCTATGGCTTTAGTACACTGTTCAGCCACTTGGGGGCACAAGTCGCCCACGTCTAGATACCAGCTGCCTCTTTCATTAGAAAACAGATACAGTGATTTGTTACAGTGCACCACACATTTCATTTGTTGTTTGTTTGCCTTTGAGACCCAAGGATAAGAAAAAGTAAAAAGTATTCCAGTGCTCCTGAGAGATTATTGTTGTCATTTTTTGCTAAGGATTTTATTCTCACCCTCAGCTCACCCCCAGGTGTGACCTTGCTAATGGCAAAGCATCTTGTACCTTTTGGGAAGACAGTAGTGGGAGGGAATCAAGGCACAGAGAATGAAACTTCCTTTGAGGGCAGTTGTTCACTGCGCACATTTACACTTCCAGCAACCTTGCCTAGTATGTGAAGCACACAGTGCGAAGATGGAATCTGCAGGTGAGGCAGTGGAGGGTGAAGCCTTAGGAGGTGCTGGTACTTACACTGCTGGCCCCACAGTTCACAGCTGCAGGGATTCGCCTTATTTTGTACGCCTCTTTAGTGTTACTTCTCCCAAATGACTGCCTGCTCTAAAAGTCCTTCTATTTAATGATGATGAAAGCTCTTTTCAAATAGGTTGGGGTGAAGGCTGGTTGGGGCAGAAGCTATGAAGTGATGGAATGAAGGTAAATCCAGGTTTGCATTTCACTGTGATGATGAACAGTTTGTCTAGACTAGAAGGAGCACCTTAACATTCAGGAAGCTTCCTTTCTTTGGTTTCTGTATTTTTGTTAGTGTTTCTCATCATTGTTTTATAATGGCGGGGGGAGGGGTTCTCGATATTTTACTCAGGCAAGCTCCAGACTTCTGGGTTCAGGAGATCTGCCTGTCTCTGCCTCCCCGGTAAATGGGCCTGTAGATATGCACCACTGTGTCCTACTTCATTGAAAATCAGCCTTTGACAAAGCTGCTTCTCTGATGGATTAGCCTTCTAGTCTATTCTCTCTCATTTCTTTTGCTGTTGGTGGGGGGCTCCTATTTTTAGCTTTTCTGTGAGCTTGAGGCCAGCCTGGTCTACATAGTGAGCTCCAGGACAGCTGGGATTACTGGGAGACCCTGTCTCAAAAAAATAACCAAAAAAAAAAAAAAAAAAAAAAAGGCGGAAGATAGGGAGAATGCGAGAGACAAGAGGCAAAATCACCTCCTTTGTTTCATATTCTTTGCTGAGCAGCTTTCAAAGGATGATTAAGATTCGTGCAACTAGTTGAGGAAATATGAATTGTATGGTTTAATAAGGACCAAATATGGGCCGGAGAGATGGCTCAGCGGTTAAGAACACTGGTTGTTCTTGCAGAAAACCCGGGTTTGAATCCCAGCACCCACATGGCAGCTAACAACTGTCCGTAAAACTCCAGTTCCAGGGGATCAGACAGCCTCTTCTGTCTTCTGTGGGGAATTGCACAACATGGGTGCACTTACCTGCATGCAGGCAACACACGCATACACATAAAATAAAAATAATAAATAAAATATATATAAAAAATCAGGACCAAATCAGAGAACCTCAACTTAATGACGCATTGATTTCTAAGGAATTTCCATACTGAGGTTAATAATTATATATTTAACAATGAGAAAGTCCCAAGGCCTATTTCTCATCTTTTCCTCTACTTTAAAACTAAGCCAGGCTTTGGGGGACTGGAGAGATGGCTCAGTAGAAAGAGCACCTGCTGTGCAAGCATGAGGACCTAAATTCAGATCCCAATACCCACATAAAGCCAGGCATGGTTGTGCATACACCTGTAACCCCTGTGCTGTGGAGGGGGTGGGGAGCAGGGACAGGAGATCCTATCTCAGAGAAACAAGATGGAGAGTGATAGAGCAGGAGAGCAGGACACCTGGCATCCTTCTCTGGCCTCCATGCATGTCCATACATCACATACATGTGCACACACACACACACACACACACACACACACACCCCACAGAGAAGGAAGACAATTCCTTTTGTATCACTCCCCTTACTTGATAGGGGTGATGTAGGTTCTCTATCAATTTATCAGAGTTCTAAACTGGCTCCCCGCTTTTCTGAAGTTCCTTCAGTTCACAGTTGGGAGACAGGCCAGCTGCAGCTGCCCACCTCCTCTTCTTCCTCCCCTTATTCTTCCTCCTCCTTTTCCTCCTCCTCCTCTTTCCTTCCTTTCTTCCTCTATTAGTATACATTTGTGTACACTAGTGATGCATTTCATAATGACATTTTTCTTCAACTCTATCATGTAGTTTGACTGTGTTCACTCCCCACTACCTTCTTCTGCTCCTCCCCTTCTTCTTCTTAAATAGTTTTCCTTCTATTTTCATGTCAAATACATGTATGTATGTTCCACAAGAGAAAAACATGCAATATTTATGTTTCTAGATTTGGCTTGCTTCACTTAATAGGATGATCTTCAATTCCATCTGTCTTCCTGCAAATGAAAAAAAAATTTCATTCTTCTTTATAGCTGAATAAAACTCTATTGTGTATATAGACCACATTTCCTTTGTCCATTCATCTGCTGGTGGACACATGACTGATTCTATGCCTTGGCTGTTGTGCATAGTGCCACAATAAACAATGGATAGGCAGGTGTCTTTGTAGTACTGACTTACATTCCTTTTTGTATTTTTCTAGAAGTGATGTAGGTGGAACATATAGTAGTTTTATAGGTAGTTTTTAGTGTTTTGAGGAGCTTTCATACTGATTTCCATAGCAGTTGCACTAATTTACATCCCTACCAGCAGTGTGGAAGAGTTCCTTTCCCTGTATCTTTGCCATCATTTGTTGTTGTTTACTTTTTTAATGATAGTCAGTTTAGCAAAGGCAAGATGGAATCTCAGTGTACTTCTGGTTTGCATTTCCCTGATAGCTAAGAATGCTGGGTGTATTTTCCATGTATCTACTGCCTCTCTGTACTTCATTTTTTTTTCTTTGATTGATTTTTATTTTATGTGTATCAGTGTTTTGCCTGCATGTATGCAAGTGCAACCATGTTGTACAATGCCCGTGGAGGCCAGAAGCAGGTGTTGAATCCCCTGGAACTGGAGTTACTGTGAAAAACCTCATTGGAATTTTGATGGGAACTGTATTGAATCTATAGTAGCATCCACTTTCACTCTCATGATAGTAATTGTGCCAGTCCATGAGCATGGCAAGTCACTCCATCTTTTCTTTTCTTTCCTTTTTTGTCTTTTTGAGACAGGATGTCCCTGTAGCTCCAGCTGACCTGGCCTTGGTCTCACAGAGATGCACCTGCCTCTGCTTCCCATGCTGGGATTAAAGGCATGCACCACCATACCCATCTTGGATAAGTTATATTTTTATGTCGATGAAGCAGACTCTGCTTTCATAGGATCTATTCAGTGAGTAAGGAAACACACACAGAATGAGCGTGATCAAGTGAAATGGGAGGGGAACTCACAGTGGCCAGGGAGTTTACCTCTATAGAGCCAGGGTCTGCTTCCTGTTCCTTGTCAATGATTCCATACACATGTCAGTACTTCCAAGTGGTTCACGCTCATTTGATGGATGTCAGGCGAGTGACAGTTTGGAAAAAGAAGTAGAGGAAAACAGAAACAGGAACAACATTCCATGCTGCTAAATATCAATTCCTGGAGCTGTCTACTGCTTAGGGAACTGAGGCACTTAGCTCTGAAGATGGCTGCCTGAAAAGTCAGGTGGTACCCTGGGCAACAAGCCTGAGGGCCTGCATGCTCCTTTGAAGTAACAGCTTTTTACAGGAAGTATAGTACCCACCAAGGCCACAAAAGAAACTCTACTGTTGAGCCTCTCCTTACCATGACATTCACTTCCTTAAAACTTAGACCTGTTTTTCCCAGTGCCGGTAGTTTCCTCCCCAACCCAAACCAAAGCATCTGGCAATGCTAAACACATTGGAAAAGATAAAACTAAGATCTTGATGAATACTATTGCATTTTTTTTTTTTATTGTCTGCTTCATTGAATGAGGGAGACTTAGACCTGTTTTTCCCAGTGCCGGTAGTTTCCTCCCCGACCCAAACCAAAGCATCTGGCAATGCTAAACACATTGGAAAAGATAAAACTAAGATCTTGATGAATATTATTGCATTTTTTTTATTGTCTGCTTCATTGAATGAGGGAGGGACAAGTAAACAGTCTTGCCCCACACTAAAGAAAAAAAAAGTCTGCTTTAGCAAAGGTGAAAATTAGAGATTTCCTGGCATATGTATGTGGTTTTTGTCAGCAAGCAGATTTATTTTAGGAAACTATTTGCAAAGCCTGGAAAAAATGCTTTCCTTCTGTCTGTTAAAGCAACAAGCAGGTCAGCTCTTACTAGTTCTGCATGGCCTTAAGAAATGCAGCACAGTCTAGATTTGGCATCTAAGCAATGTCTTTAAACTTGAATTTTAGGTCTTGAACAAAACCAAGTATTATTACGAGGTTAGCTTTGTGTTCTTTTGCAGGAGGTTTTCGTTAAAATGCTGTTTTAGGGGAGTTGGAGGGATGTTGGTAGACACTTTTTAGCATTCTTGTCTCTTATGTGACCTGTCACTGTCTGTTAGGGGCATTAATTCATTAGTTAATAGAATCAAATGATTGAACCAAAGGAAAAATATATACTTTTAGAAATGCCAAGTTTTTATAGTTATTTAGATATTGGATTGACTCCATAGGGGGCTATTTTGAGATTAAGAATCTTTTTTTGCATTGTAGTTGTTACATTGTGTTCCTTAGACCATGAGGGTGATCCTGAGAGCCAATTAAAAGGCAGAAGTTTTACCAAGTAAGGCCATCTTAAAAATATTTTATTTATTATTTTTATTTTATGTGTATAAATGTATTACCTGCATGTATGTAAGTGCACCTGTGTCACATAGTGCCCAAAGAGGTCAGAAGAGGGAACTGGAGTTATTGGACAGGTGTTAGCCACCATGTAGGAACTGAACCTGGGTCCTCTCTAAGAGCAGTCAGTGCTCTTAATCACTAAGCCATCTCTTTAGCCCCAAAGCCATTTTTTAAAGGAAATATACAGCTTAAAATATTTGATATATGCTTTAAAAAATTCTTTTTTATTTTATATGTGTGTTTTGCTTCCACGTATGTAAGTGCACCTGTGTTGCACAGTACCAGAGGAGGCCAGAAGGTGGCACTGGATCTCCTGGAACTAGAGTTACAGACTATTGTTAGCAGTGATGTGAGTTCTGGGAACTGAACCTGGATCCTTTGAAAAAGCAGCCAGTGCTCTTAACCACTGAGCCATCTCTCCAGCCCCTGTTATAGGCTTTTTAAAATTTATGTACTTGTATGGTTTATATATGTGAGCTATTCAGGTTCACTTCAGTTGGATGCTCTACCCAAGACCCTCACAAAGCCACAGTTAAGATGGCAGCCAAGATCATAGTCACCTCAAGTCCCACTGGGCAGGAATCTGCTTCAAGTTCTCTCACATGGATGTGGCCAGGATTGTCCTCAGATCTCCAATAGTTATTGGATAAAGACTGTTCTGAAACTCTTGGTATCTTCATAGGACAGTTGGCTTCATGGGAAGCAAGCAAGAGAGTGAGGTAGATGCCAGCATGATTTTGCAGCCTAATCTCAAAATGCTTACCCTATCACTTGTGTTTTCATTTCGTTTGAATCCAGTCAGTATGTCGAGCTGGTATTTGAGGTAGCATGCTTAAACAGGGCAAGGCAACTAAGCCCCAAGGATCACTGGCAATCATAGAAGCTGCTAGCACAGATTAACGAAACTGCTAAACACAGAGAGCTCTGGTTTTATGTGTGGATTGGAAGGTGAAGGAAGCAAGGGAAGGTAAAGCATATCTTCAAAAGCCAAGGGAAGGTGTCTGAATTCCAAAGATGGGCCGTTCTTTTCACCTTACACTCAAGGATTTCTTCCATTCTTGTTTTTCACTAAGTCCTTAATGAGTTTGCACTTGACCTAACCCAAAACATTGGGAACAAAAATAAGTACAAATAATGACCTGAGTCCAAGCTCGCAGAATGACAAGGTAGGAAACAGCAAGTGTTTATCTGTGAACCTTCTCATTGTTAAAAAGTGACTGAGGCAACTTATAGAGATGTGTAAGGAAAATAAGAGAAATCAAATCTAAGCCTGGGGGAAGTTGATATACAAAATAGATCTTAAGGTCTTTGGCATTTCCTCCAAAAGTAATCTACAAATTTGACTTTGAGATTCCAAGTAGTAAAGCCTGAGCAAGGCATGAGGAAGAGGAGGCTGAGGAGTCTTGCCCTCTGGTTTCTGAAGAGGTGGAAAGCTACGCCCTCTTTTCTTTCCAGCAGAGCCTCTTGGTTCCTGCATTTCAGCACATAGCTCCTTGTGCCTTTGACTTTGCCTCTACAGATATGGTGAGAGAGAGAGAAATTTGAAACACAAGTAAAGGGGCTACCGAGATGGCTCAACAGTTAAGAGCACTGGCTGCTCTTGCAGAGAACCTGGGTTTGATTCCCAGTGCCCACATGGTGGTTAACAACCATCCGTAACTCCAATTCCAGAGGATCCAACACCCTCTTCTAACCTCCATGGGCACTGCACAACACGGTTGCACTTACATACATGCAGGCTGTTACTACATTCATACACATAAAATAAAAATAAATATTTTTTAAAAACGCAAGTAAGGAAAAAGAAATTACTTTGAAATGTCCACAGTGTTGGCTTGAGAGAGACAGAGCTTTGCAGAGTGAGGCTGTTTCAGTTGTGTCGTATCAGGAGAGCCCCGTGCTAGCTTAGTAACCCTCTGCTTTAATCCAAGGTGTATCGTCAGTTTGATATTAAGCAAACCACATATTTCAAGGCAAAAATAAAAACAGAAAAAAACTAATTTCTTTTTTAGCATAAGAAAATAAATTTATTTACTCTCCCTAGACAGAAAAGTCAAGAGGCTAAGGAAAGTGTAGACACCTCTTGCTAGGGGCTAGGGTTTATTTGGGGTGGACACACCAGTTGCTGGTTCTTAACCTTTTTATTTGTCTTAACTTTTTTATTATTTTGTTTGCTTGTTTGCTTCTTAGCTTACAAATTGCAAGTTTCCTCGTGACGTGTTTATGCATTCCTAACTTCGGCTGATCCTCTCTACCCCATCTCCCTGCTCTCCTCCCCGTGATACCCTTCCACCTCTAGCTTCCCCCTTCTAATTCAAATCACATTGTTCCAATCCCCACCCTTCTCCCTCCCTTTCTAGTTTCCTGGCTTCTGGGTACACTCACTCTCACATAAATACAAAAAAAAATAATAATAAAAAATAGACGCTAGGATCCACAAGAGAGAGGAAACACAGTGTTTGTCCTTCTGAGCCTAAGCTGCCTCAATATATTTTCCAATTCCATCCATTTTCCTGATGATTTCTTAATTTCGTTGTGTTAAGGCTGAATAAAATTCCATTGTGTGTATGAACATTTCCATTTTCTAGTCATCTGTTGATGGGTATCTAGACTGATTCAGTTTTCTTGCTGTTGTGAATAGAGTAGCAGTGAACATGGATGAACAAGATTTCTGTAGCAGGATGTAGAAGTCTTTGGGTATATGCTCAGGAATGGTATAGCTGGGTCATATGGCCATTCTATTTTTAGTTTAGGAAAACCAATTTCCCTGGTATATTATTGTTTCAAGCTTCCAATATCCATATCCAGGGCATACAACCTCCCGAGGCTGGAAGGCTGACCATATATTATTTAATACTCATTAAAATGTACCCACTTCCTCAATTATTAAATGTACTTTATATGTAATCTTATAATAGCATATAAGAATTTTTTTTTGTCTTGCCTACAGGCTAAACTCAGGAGTGTTGCCATTAACTGAGAAAATTTTGAATTTTGCGTGAAATGAACATTTACTTAAAATTTACCAGTTTTGGTTCCATATATTTAGAGATACTGACTTCGGGCATCTCAGATGTTTTTGTGGAGTCCTATATGTGTTTGTCATCTTGAGAGTTAAAATGGCCCTACCCACACCCAGGTGCCAGCTCAGAGTGGGAAACAGGTGAACACCGGCCAATTGGGAAGAAGTAGATTTCAATGACAGTTGGATCTGGTGACTGGAGGCTGCCTCAAAAAGAGGTTTATACCATTGTTGTAAAGGCAATGAGATAGTGATGGGTGGTGATCAGAAGCATAAAGAAGGGGGACTGGAAGAGAAGCAGAGAGTAAAGACAGACACAGAAGCTAGAGAAACTGAGAGGGGAGAGAGGAGTCCAGAGGGTTTGATCAGGTCTCCAAGTGATGTATGTTAATATCGCCCGGCTCTGCAGTGTTTAAAGCTGCGTTTTAATATCTGCTCAACTGTTTTCCCATAATCCTACTAAGATCATCTGGATTTGAATATTTTGCATTTACACAGTAGTTCTGAGGTCTCCTTGCACTTGCTAATTGACCTCAGCCTTGTAATTGCTGCTCAAGAAATTGACACATTCTGCCTGCATCGTGAGCATCTTAAGTACCCCCCCTCTGAGACACACACACACACACACACACACACACACACACCCTCTGCCTTGGGATCTTACTTGGTAAGGGCCACTAATCATGTGTCTCCTTAAAACCCTTTTGCTCTGGTACAAAAGCAACTTAATGGGGAATTCCCAACGCGAGGCCGGAGCCCTGTGAGTGAGATGTAGAGAGACCCTCCCAAGGTCTGAGAGTCACTGGAACTACCACAACCACCATGGGGCCCAGGGGGGCACCAGAGCTCCTGGTGTGGCACCCAGAGGCAGTAGCTTCAGAGGCTCAGTGCCAGTGGGACTGGAGGTGAAGCTGGGGGCCTTGGTGCTGCTCCCGGTGCTCACCCTCCTCTGCAGCCTGGTGCCTGTCTGTGTGCTGTGCTGGCCAGGCACTAACCATGAAGCCTCAGCTTCCAGCCAGAAAGTCCTAAGCCTCATAAGCTGCTTCGCAGGAGGAGGCTTTTTGGCTACTTGTCTTCTGGACCTGTTACCTGACTACCCGGCTGCCATGGATGAGGCCTTGGCAGCCCTGCATGTGACACTCCACTTTCCCCTGCAAGAGTTCATTCTGGCCTTGGGTTTCTTCCCGGTCTTGGTGATGGAGCAGATCACACTGGCTTACAAGGAGCAGTCAGGGCCACCGTATCGGGAAGAGAAGAGGGCTCTGCCGGGAACTGTGAATGGTGGGCCTCAGCATTGGCATGGTGGACCAGGGGCCCCCCAGGCAAGCGGAGCTCCAGCAGCTCCCTCAGCCCTGCATGCCTGTGTACCAGTCTTCTCCCTAGCCCTGCACTCGGGGTTTGAGGGCCTGGCTGTGGGATTGCAGCGGGGACCAGGTTTGGGCAATGGAGCTCTGCCTAGACTTGCTGCTCCGCAGGGGTATCCTGGCAGTTAGCCTCTCCCTGTGGTTGCTCCAGAGCCACCTACGGTACAGATGGTAGCTGGTTGTGGGATCCTCTTCTCATGTATGACACCTCTGGGTATTAGACTGGGTGCAGCTCTGGCAGAGTCAGCTGGACCTCTGCACCAGCTGGCCTAGTCTGTGCTGGAGGGCATGGTGGCTGGTACCTTCCTGTATATCACCTTCCTGGAAATCCTACTCCAGGAGCTGGCCACTTCTGAGCACAGGATCCTCAAGATCATTCTGCTACTAGCAGGCTTTGCCCTGCTCACTGGCCTGCTCTTTGTCCAAATCTAAGGTGCTTCAAGAGAAGGGCAGGGGAGGTTGACTATTAGGTGGCTCTGTCCTCCCTGCCCTCCTCCAGTTTGTGGGAAGTAGGAAGGAATAGGGAACGGAGATAGTGAAGACTAAAGAGTTCTCTGAGAGGTAGAAATGGAACATTTGGGACTATAATTAATGAGGGGGAAGTGGGCAGGGAAGAGGCTAGCCTCAGGCCCAAAGAGTAAGAGACGGTCAAGTTACTAGAGACATAATCAGGGCACATGAAGAGTGAGGCAGACTGTTAGAATCAGAGGTCAGATACTACACCTAAGAGATAAGCTGACAGAGGAAGCTGGAGATGCTGTGGGATAAAGTTATAGGGAAGACATAGACCAAAGACAGCATCATGTTGGTTCTAGCCCATTTCAGCACACTGCCAATTGAAGTGGATCCTCCTATTTTCTTGCTTCCTGCTGTTATCTCTTTTTTTCTTCTTTTCTATGAAGAAACTAGTGCCAAATGGTCTCTCTCTGTGCCAGCTTTCATAACTTCTCTGGCCTCTCCTATCCTGCTCACTCATATTTTTAAGGTACCAAACACCCACCTGCCCCTTTTCTAAAAGCACAGTGATGTGGCACTGGGCCCTACCCAGCATCTCAGTGTTGGAGACCTACTTGTTCTGTATTTTGATTCCACTATCTGAGGTGGGGCAGAAATGTTTGCTGAACTAGTCTGGAGCGAGGGAAAAGTGGGTACTGCTTTGACACCCGAGGACTACGGAAGGTGGACATAATGCCCTATGCCTAGATAATAAGCATTGAGCTGCCAAAACTTTTTATACCTGGAGTCCAGTGAGGAAGGAAACACCAACCCCCAGGATTATTTTTGGGGAGGGAGGACTGTGTATAGGGCCATATTCTTTAGAATCTGTTTTACTAATTGATCTGTTTTGGGATGTGTTACCCAAATAAAAGATGTTTCTACACACACACACACACACACACACGCACACACGCACAAAAGCAGCTTAACTTACCATCCTTACTGATATTCAGGACACAGTCCACAAAGTGAAAGTCAGCTCTTTTTTTTTCTTTTCTTCCCTCTATTTTTTAAAAAATGGTGCCAACAACACAGCAGACAGTAGCAGGGATAACAGAGTATAAGGGCTC
>NW_008358944.1:291669-298725 GCF_000622305.1 Nannospalax galili
TGCTTCTTCTAAAATAAAAAAGTGATAAAAAAGTAATAAAAAAGTGATAAAATAAAAATGTGATAATATTACCTTATTGCAGGCTGATTATTGAAATAACAGAAAGAAAACTAAATTTGACCCCAATTCCATTTTAAAAATCAAACCTTTCTTCATTTTGCCCTTACTTTTCACAGGCATTCAGTTTTTGCCATTCAGTTTTTGTCAGAGATGATATTTTATTTTCTGAGTTTTCACTGTCCATCCTATGTGGAATATAAGCCTTTGACTCACCTCAGGCCCCTTTTGAAGAGATACACAGAAGTGCCCAGGAAATTTGACCCCAATTCCATTTTAAAAATCAAACCTTTCTTCATTTTGCCCTTACTTTTCACAGGCATTCAGTTTTTGCCATTCAGTTTTTGTCAGAGATGATATTTTATTTTCTGAGTTTTCACTGTCCATCCTATGTGGAATATAAGCCTTTGACTCACCTCAGGCCCCTTTTGAAGAGATACACAGAAGTGCCCAGGGTGTTATGCATGTTCTCTGGAATTTCTAAGGCCTTTGATGAAACACCCTGAGAGTACAGAGACTGGACTCTGGCTTGCTGGCTGATGACTGGCTCCCATGTCTACCAGACAGAATGCTCTGTGGTTTAAACAGAGGCCAGTGTGCTTTCTACTGTAACTCACCTGCTCCCTGATCTCAGCTCCAAGCTGTAGAAGCCCCTGGAAAGCACATGGAAGTCATTCTGGGGATAAGGAGCCAGGGCAGGCTTCTCTTCATTACCTTGCACTGTTTAAGGAACAGGTTAAACTCGGAAAAACTGAAACGAATACTTTTTGGCACTATGGCTTTAAATGATCCCAGTGTTCTATTGGGCTAACCTGTTCTCAGCCAAGGAAATGGAAAAAAGGTACCAAGATAGTAACGGAAGGGAGTTCAAGCCACAGTTTGATCTAAGAATGGCCCATAGCTCCACAGTTAGCCACAGAGTTGTTC
Organism: Nannospalax galili; assembly: GCF_000622305.1. Lineage (NCBI taxonomy): Eukaryota > Metazoa > Chordata > Mammalia > Rodentia > Spalacidae > Nannospalax > Nannospalax galili. Next base: position 292,654 of record NW_008358944.1, read on the forward strand.
CTTGCACCGTTTTGATTTTTTGAGGTATTTTTATTTTATGTATATGAGTATTTTGCCTGCTTGTATGTAAGTATGCCATATGCACTCAGTGCCTGCAAAGGCCAGAAGAGGACATAGAATCTCCTGGAACTGGAGTTACGGAAAGTTGGTAGCTGCCTTGTGGGTGTTGGGAACTGAAACTTGGTCCTCTGCAGGAGCAGCCAGTGCCCTTAACCACTGAGCCATTTCTCCAGCCTGCCCTCCCTTATATCAGTTGTAAAATAAGCTGAGGGATAAGGATGTAGGTCTGTGGTAGAGCACTTAATTAGCATGTGTAAGACCTAGAGTTTGAGCCTCACCCTCCCCAGTGCTACAAGACAATCAATCAAATCAATCAATCAATCAATCAATCAGTCATAGCCTTGCTGAATCAGTGGAAAGAATTTGTAGTTTCCCAGAGTTTGTAGTCAAGAGAAGCTATCAGAAGAACCTTTTTAAAAATATTTTATTTATTATCTTTATGTGTATGATTGTATTGCCTGCATGTATGTGAGTGCACCATGTCATGCAGTGTTGCAGTGGTCAGAAGACGGCTTCAGATTCCCCTGGAACTGGAGTTAAGGATGGTTCATAGCTGCCATGTGGGTGCTGGGAGTCAAACCCAGGTCCTCTGCAAGAGTGGTCAGCGCTCTCAACCTCTGAGCCATCCCTCCAGCCCTCAGAAGAATCTTTTAAAGGCTCCTTGGAGAGATGATGAACAGTTGTTCTCTAAGCTGTGGTACATATGACTGAAGAACTGATTTTTTTTTTTTACCACATTTGGAGAAAGAGAAGATTATATTTAGATGTCTTGCACATATATGAGACTTGTTACCAAAAAAAAAAAAAAAAGCTGTAAAAGGAGCTTTGTTACAACAAGGGATTCCTATTTAAGGCATGGGCAATCCTCTTACAAATTCTAAGGTAATGTAATTAAACTTTTCCTCTGGCTAGTATTAGTTTATCACACATAAAGCATGTGAGCCTGTTTGCTAAGAATTACTTTTCTGTGGTTTAGGTGCTTTGATATGCTAATTTGAACAGACCCACCCACATTCATTCACTAATTTGGATGGAGGGGAAAGTGGGGTACTGAGGGATCAAGGTCAGGTGCTAGGGCCACAAGTACACATGACTCAGTGAGCTTGTTTGCATTTAAACTGTAGCTTTCGGTGCAAGGTTGAGTCAAAGTCATTAGTCCAGAAGTCATTCCTACATACACATACTCTTACACATGTATGTACAATTGCACACACATCCTGTAGCACAAATGCAAGCTGTCTTTCCCATAATACTATATCAGTGTCCAGTCTTGATAGCACCTGTGGTTCAACTGTATCAGACTTAACCTTGACTGGCTGGAGGAAGATTTGGTCAGTGCCACCAGCACAGCATGGAGTAAGGCAGAAACCACAGATGCTGGGTCCTCTGCCTCTCGGTGGCCGACTCACAGAGTGAGCTCATCTCATCTCATAGAGCCACGGTTTCTCATCTTATACAGCAGGGACTTGTGCTAGGTGCCTCCCGACTTGAGCACCCCAGAGGTGTGTGCCAATCCCTTCGTTGTGTTGGGCCCCACCCTCTGCTTTTCTGGGTAGACCATCCACTCTTCGGTGATTCTTGAAGCTCACTGAGTGTTTTGGCCATCTAAATTAAATTCATTTTCTGTTAATGAAATTGTTGCCCCACATTCCTTTTCACTTGAATATAGGACGTGATCAGTACAGCCAAGAATAAAAGCCAACAAGAGGGCAGGATGGAAGACAGAAGGAGCTGAAAACAAAGGGCAAAAATCCAGATGAAAGAAAACGCCAGTTGCCACATCCGGGTAGTAGTATTCTTGTGCAAATCAGAATGGCCCAGAAAGGCCATGGCAACTATATCAGCCCCTAGACTCTACCGCCATCCCTCCTCCAATGAAATCCCCAGTTTAGAGAGATGGGGGTCAATAAAGCAAAGGAGTGCTATTGCCCCATGGCCATTGCACTTGTCCACACAGAGTACACAGCTCCTGTGAGTTCTGAAGAGTTTCAGATACTGGTTTTCCTCTTGAATTACCTAAGAGCATTCCTTACTGTTGCAAGATAGTTGAGTAGAAAATCCATGTTTTTGTGGTTTTTACTTTGATTTTGATACACAGTCACACTATATAGCCCTGACCAGCCTGATGTTCGTTACATAAATCAAGCTCGCCTCAAACTTGCAGTGATCCTCCTGCCTCTGCCTCTGGAGTGTTTAATTACAGGAGTGCTGGCTCAGTAGCGAATCCTTGTGCTCTGGCTTCTCCTTTCTGGATATGGTATGTTCTTCTACAACTAGATCATTTATTTCAGTGTTTTCCCATATGATTTCTTAGACTATTAAGCTTATGAAATATACTGTGAAAGGACAAATGAAATGAATCCTGAGGTCTAAACATGTGGAGAAGGGAGCAGAATCCTTGCCCTTTCTAAGGCGTTCCCAACGCACATTAGCCAGTTTATCTTAGTTTTCCCTGAACTTTCCCAGCAGTGTTTCACCACCCCACTTCTCTTCCCCATTACTTGTTAATGCTACAGAGCACTGGGATTAGAGGGCATAGAACAGCCTGGAAATATGAAAAGAAGAAAATAGGCCTAATTCCCAAGTCTGACCTCTCCAATCTAGTGTCTACTTAGCTCTGAAGACGGCCACATTTCAAAATGGTGAGAAATCCTCTCTTGTTCTCTTCCTAGACTAGAACAGGGACTCACTCTGAAGATGGACTTGCCTGTACCTAGTGACCCACAAGAATTAGACTTGTAGCTCTCTGTTCATCTGGCACTGAATTACTTCCTTGGGGGCACTGTGCGTGGTCCATCAGAAGCAGATCCGCTCAGTCCATTCATCTGTTCTTACCTAGGATCCCCTTCTTTCAGTTTTTGTCCCTGACTTCCCCAGACCTCCTTGGTTAAATAGATTTCAGTTTTTATCTTCTGCCTCATGCTTGACTGTTGACCTCACTCTTTTCTAATGGAACATACTTTGCATTTGAATATAGACTTGATAGGTACCATTAATAATGTTATAACTATAAGTATTAAAGATGAGAAATCTTCAGTATATAGTTGTCAAGATCTATACTTTACAAATTCATATCTAAGTCATAGATTCTCAAAGATAGGTGATTTTGACTTGCAGACTATTTGATATTGTCTGAAGACAATTTTGGTTGTCACAAAAAATTAGCCGGGGTGATACCACTGGCATCTGGTGATAGAGACGAGGAATACTGCTGAGTGTCCTACAGGGCAACCTCTGCAACAAAGAATTGTCAAATCCTAAAGGTCACTGGTAACCAGGCTGAGAAACCTTGGTGTCTGTTAATATGCAAAACCTTGTAAAATATTGTAAGAACTTACAATATTCATTGTAATTTTCATTCAGGGAAAATTCTGCCTTCCTTCTTGGTCTTTCCTTTCCTGGTATCTAATCCACAAAAAGTTTATTTTGGCATCTTGGGAGCCCTCAGGCAAGAATATGTCTGCTTGGGGAGTTTGTGCTACCTAGAAGTTAGTTTTTATTTTTATTTTTTGCTTTATTTACTTTTATTTTATGTGTATGTGTGTTTTGCCTGCATGTGTGTAAGTGCACCACATGCACGCAGTGCTCACAGAGACTAGAAGAGGGTGTCAGAGCCCCTGGAACTGGAGTTATGGACCATTGTTAACTGCTGGGTGCTGGGAACCAAATCTGGGTTCTCTGCAGGCATAGCCAGTGCTCTTAGCCTCCGAACCATCTCTCCAGCTCTTATCTAGATGTTAGAATATGTACCAAGAATCAGGAATAAAAACATTTTCCCAAAGAACATGACTTTAACTAATTGAGCTGTTTGTTGCTGTACTGTTGAAACTCAACTCTTAATGAGGCCTAGACAATTAAGATAAACTTGTTCTTTCCCAGGATCCCAGATAACAGAATAACATAGAAATGGCCATTCTGTTCATTTTTATTTAACATTTCTGTATCTCATTTTCCCCCTCATTTGTGATGTGGGGATGATGACAAGTATAATAGTTCCTACCGAGAGGATAATTATAAGAATTAAGCAAGTTAAGCCGGGCGTCGTGGCACACGCCTTTAGTCCCAACACTCAGGAGGCCGAGGCAGGTGGATCTCTGTGAGTTCAAGGCCAACCTGGTCTCCATAGCGAATTCAGACCAGCTGGGGCTACAGGGAGACCCTGTTTCAAAAGGACAAAAAAAAGTCGTTTTTTTTTTAAACTTATTTATCTGTTTTGTTTAGTTAGTTATATGTGTATATGTGTCTTTGTAAGTGTATCTGTACATGTGTATGTATGTGCCCACAGAAGCCAGAAAAGGGTGCCTGGTATCCCCCTCTATCACTCTTCACCTGTTCCATTGAGGCAGTGTCCCTCCCTGAACCTGGGACTCACGTCTCTGCTAGACTGGAAGCCAGCGAGCCCCACTGATCCTACTTTCTCTGCCCCCTTGCAATCTAGGATAATAAGCATATACAAGATGCCCACTTTGTTATGGCACACACACACCCTTTTTAAAAAAATTCTAAGAAAATCTCACAGCATTTATTGTCACTGGTATCCCCCTCTATCACTCTTCACCTGTTCCATTGAGGCAGTGTCCCTCCCTGAACCTGGGACTCACGTCTCTGCTAGACTGAAAGCCAGTGAGCCCCACTGATCCTACTTTCTCTGCCCCTTGCAATCTAGGATAATAAGTATATACAAGATGCCCACTTTGTTAGGCACATACACACCCTTTTTTTAAAATTTCTAACAAAACAATCTCACAGCATTTATTGTCATCACATAATAACACAGGGGTCATTATAATAATATGAATTATTTCAGAACTGTTCTCCCAACAGAAGACACCATTGAAAATAACAAAGCTGTATTACCTTCCCAATGACTTCTTAGATCATTGGTTATTGCTAGTTAAAGACACTGTGTAGCACAGTAATGTTACCTTCTTCTAACATGATCCGACCAAGTTGCTTTCTTGACTTTGTTTTAGAATGAAAACAGCTAATATGAGGTTCATGTTCTCATCAAGGTTTTGACATAATCCTCTGCCCTCACATTCCGCTGCTCATAGAGCCACACCTGAACCTGAGGTCCGAAGATAATGCTATTGAGCTGCACCATCCCTTTCTGTACCCATGACCCTGGCTGGCCACTGTATATGATGGAGTCTCACAAAGACCACATGTTTCTGCCACCACCTCAGAAGCAACTTCTGGAACTAAGAACAGGAAATGGAAGAAAACTCTAGATATTGATCATTGGGTTTCTTTTTTTTTTCTAGAAATCTTCTGTATGTCTACCCACAGAGACTGAACTTTGCTAACAAACTAGCATCTGCCCGGAACATTACAATAAAAATCCAGTTTATGTGTGGAGAAGATCCTAGCAACGCTATGCCGGTAAAGAGAGGGGTAACATTTGCCTAGGGTGGGCTGTGCTTCCTTTGTCCATTCACATTGGCAAAAATCTAGAGTTCATCGGTGTTCAGAGTATATCTGCCACCCCCCCAATCCAGGGCTTCTTGTATGCCACGCAAGTGCTTGACCACTGAGCTCTCCAGATCAATGTATAGTGTATTCTGTTCCAGCACAGTCCACTTAAAACACACAAGAGCCTTTTTTGGATAGCCTGGTATTGTTCCCAGGATGATGATGAGGAAACAGCATCAGTCTAAATTGAGTATGTTTCCCAACTTATGCCACTATGAGATGTCTCAACTTGGAAAATCGTTTTAAAGGATTGAACGATATCATAAGGTCTCTCCACATTGCCCATGGAGCCATACCACTCCATTCTACAAAATTAAAGAGATTGACTCCGTTTACTCTTCATAGCCAGAGCTAGTTGGTAAGATTGGGCCAATTGTAGGACCCAGCCCTCTTAACTTGTGTAGCATAGCTCTGTGGGCCTGAGTATCCTGCCGGTGTAATAGGACAGGATTGGATATAGCCAAAAGCCACTCTTCATTTGGTTCTTTTCATATTGACAAACAGGTCATCTTTGGGAAGTCCAATGGGCCTGAGTTTCTG
>NW_008358945.1:0-628 GCF_000622305.1 Nannospalax galili
TTTATGATTAGGGCTAGGGATAGTTTAGGATAAGGACAATGTTTACTATTATTATGAGGGTTAGCTTGATGTTTAGGGTTAGGGTTAGGTCTAGCATTTTTATGGTTAGGGTGAAGGCTAGGGTTATGATTAGGTTTAGAATTAGTACTATGGTTAGGGTTAGCATTAGGTTTAGGATTAGGGCTATGTTTAAGACTCGGCAAAGATTGTTCTAACCTAAGGATTAGGGTCAGTGCTAGGATTATGTTTAGGGATAGTTTCAACTTAAGGGATAGTGTTAGTGTTAGTGTTAGGACACGGGCTAGAGTAAGTTGAGGGTGAGTGTTAGGCTTAGGGTTTTGTTTAGGGTTATGATTATGCGTAGGTTTAAGTTTAGATTTAAGGTTAGGTTTAGGTTTAGGTCTAGTGCTGTAGTTAGGTTTAGGTTTAGGTTTAGGTTTAAGGTGAGGATTAGGGATAGGGTTAGGATAAGGGTTAGAGCTAGTTTAATATTAAGGTTAGGGCTAGGGTTACATTTAGGTTTAGGCTTAGGTTTAAGGTTGGGGTAAGTTTGGGGCTAGGATAAGTATTAGGGCTAGAGATATGACTATGATCAGAGATAGGATTATATTTACGGTTAATGTTAGGT
>NW_008358945.1:3458-9102 GCF_000622305.1 Nannospalax galili
AGATTAGGGTTTAGGCTAAGGATAGGCTTAGAGATATGGTTACGTATATGTTTATGCTTAGTTTTATGTTTTGGCATATGGTGAGGGCTAGGTTTAATGTTAGCATTAAGCCTTTCTTCATGTTCACACTGTTTAGGTTAAGGGTTAGGATAAGGTTTAGGGTAAGGTTTGGGAGTTTGGTTATGGGTATATTTGGGTCTAAGTTATATATTGAGGGTTAGTATTAGGTTAAGGGTTAGGGGTAGATTTACAGTTAGAGTTACATGAAGGGTTAGTGTTAGGGTTAGGGTTAGGGTTAAGGTTAAGTTAGGACTGGGGTTAGGTGTAGTGTTTGCCTTCGTCTTCGGTATAGGCTTAAATTTAGGGTTAGAATTAGAGTTAGGGTTAAGATTTAGGGATAGTGTTAGGGTTAGTTTTAGGGTTAGGGTTAAAGTTAAGTTTAGGACTGGGGTTATGTGTAGTGTTTGCCTTCGTCTTCGGTATAGGCTTAAATTTAGGGTTAGAATTAGAGTTAGGGTTAAGATTTAGGGATAGTGTTAGGGTTAGTTTTAGGGTTAGGGTTAAAGTTAAGTTTAGGACTGGGGTTATGTGTAGTGTTTGCCTTCGTCTTCGGTATAGGCTTAAATTTAGGGTTAGAATTAGAGTTAGGGTTAAGATTTAGGGATAGTGTTAGGGTTAGTTTTAGGGTTAGGGTTAGGGTTAGGGTTAAGTGTTAGAATTATGCTAAGTGTTAGGATTAGGTTTAGAGGTAGGTCTAGGATTACAATAGGAGTATGCTTAAGGCTAAGGTTAAGTATAGGTTTATGTGTAGTAATAGGGTTAGGCTTAGCGTTAGGGTTAGTGCTAATGTTAGGATTAGGTTTATATCTAGAGCTAGTATGAAGTTTAGCATTTGTTCAAAAGTTAATATTAGGGCTACGGTTAGGTCTATGGTTAGGTCAAAGTTAGGCTTAGGGTTAGTTTTAGACCTTGGACTATGTTTAGGGTTAGAGTAGGTAGTAGCATGAGGTTGAGGGTGGCATCTAGCTTTATACTTAGGGTTAGTATTAGGCTTAGTTTCAGGAATAGGGTTAGGTTTAGGGCCACATGTAGGTTTAAGCTTAGGTTTAGGTTTACGTTTAGGGTTGGCGCTAGGTTTAGGGTTAGGTTTAGTTGTAGGGTTTGCATTAAGATTAGTGTTTAGGTTGGGCCTAGGATTTTGTTTAGGGTCAGTATTAAGTTTAGACTCTGGGTTAGGATTAGGTCAAGGTTTACATGTAGGGTTAAGTTTAAGTTCAGGTTAAGATTTATGTTAAGTGCTAGGTTTATGGTAGGAGATAGGGCTAAGGTTATGTTTAGAGTTATGTTTTGATTTAGAGTAATTATTAGAGTTAAGTTTAAGGAGGGGTTACATTTAGAGCAAGGTTAGTTTTAAGGTTATGTTTAAATTTAAGGTTAGGGCAAGTTTAAGGTTTCTGTTGGGTTAGAGTGAAGTTTCAGTTTTGGTTAGGGTTAAGTTTAGGGTTGGATCTAGGTTTATGTTTTTGTTAGGGTTAGGGTTAGGCTTAGTGGTAGAGTTAGGGTGAGGATTTTGTTTAGGGTTAGGGTTATGTTTAGGGTTAGGGAAAAGGCTAAAGATAACAGTAGGTCTATGGTTATGTTTAGGGTTAGGGTTGGGATAGAGTAAGGGTTAAGGTTATTGTTAGGGCTAGGGTCATAGTTAGGTTTAGGGTGAGGGGTATGTTTAGGGTTAGAGTTACAGTTAGGGTCAGGTTAAGTGCTAGACTTAGGGTTAGGGTTAGGACTAGGGCTATGTTTAAGGTTAGGGTTAGGTTAGAGTTAGGGACAGGGTTAGGGTTATGGCTAGAGCTACTGTTAGAGTTAACTGTAGGGTTATGTTTACTTTTAGAATTAAGGCTGGTTTCAGGCTAAGCTAAGTTTGGGGCTAAAAGTTACGTATAAGGTTAGGGTTATGGTTAGGGTTAAGTGCAGGGTTAGTCATAGGTTTATGAATAGGCTTAGTGTTAGGGCTTGCATTAGTATTGATTTAGGGATAAGTTCATCATTAGGATTAGGTTCAGTGTTAGGGCTAAACCTAAGTTTAGGGTTAGGTTTGTACCTAGGGTTATTGTTAGGTTTACGGTAAAGTAAATGGTTAATATTAAGATTATTGTTAGGTTTTGGGTTATGCCTAGGGTTAGTTTGAGGTTATGAATAGGGTTAGGATTAGGGCAAGTGTTATTGTTACATTTAGGGCAAGGGTGTTGTCACCATGCTCAATATTCAAACACAGTGATCAATGTCCAGCAACAATCCCCCAATGTGACATCACAATGTTCTACTGTGACATCACAATGCTGCAGTCAGCCAACACTATGGACAAATGTGCCATTATATTGCTCCAATGTGCCATCTCAATGTTACAATATGAATTCGCAATGTTCCATTGTGCCATCATTCTGCCATCACAATGCACCATTGTGTCATTCCTATGATCCACTGTGTCATCACAATGCTCAATATGCAAATACGGTGCTCAATGTCTCCTCACAATTCCCATATGTGACAAAACAATGCTCCAATATGTCACAAAAGTGCTTACTCTGATATCTCAATGCTCCAGTGTGACATCAAAATGCTCCAAAGTGTCACTACAATGCTCAATTTGATATCACAATGCTGAATGTCCCTTCACAAGTGCCCTAATGTGTCATCACATTGCTCAGTGGGCAAATATAATGCTTCAGTGTGTCATCACAATATTCCAATTTGGTATTGGAATGTTTCATGTGCCATCACAATGCTCCAATGTGCCATCAGTATGGCTCCATGTTCCATTATATAGCTCCAATGGTCCATCAAAATGTTACAATATGACTTCACAATGTTCCGTTTTGACATCACAATGCTCATTGTGCCACCACGATGCATCATCGTGTCATTACAATGATCCATTGTATTGTCACCATGCTCAATATGGAAACACAATGCTCAATATCCCCCCAATGCCCCAGTGTGACATCAAAAGCTCTAATGTGACAACAAAGTGCTCCAATCAGCCAACATTATGGCCCCATGTGCCATTATATTGCTCCAATGTGCCATGACAAGGTTACAATATGACTTCACAATGTTCCGTTGTGTGACCACAATGTTCACTTTGCAATCACAATGCACCATTGTATCATTACAATGATCCATTGTGTCATCAACATGGTCAATTTGCAAACACGGAGCACAATGTCCCCTCACAATCTCCCAATGTGACATCACAATGCTTCAATGGGTTATCACAATGCCTCCATGTGACATGAAAATGCTCCAAAAAAAGCTCAATGTGACATCACAATGCTGAATGTCCCCTCACAAGGCCCCTAATGTGTTATCACATTGATCCAGTGTGCCAAATTATTGCCCCATGTGACATTATATTGTTCCAATGTGCCATCAAAATGTTTGAATATGACTTTAAAATGTTCCATAGTGACATCACATTGCTCCTTGGTGCCTTCACAATGTTGCAATATGACTTGTCAAAATGCATCATCACAATACTCCAATTTGATATTGCAATGTTTAACGTGCCATCAAAATGCTCCAATGTGCCAACCCTATGGCCCTATGGATCATTATATTGCTCTAATGTGCCACCACAATGTTATAATATGACTTCACAATGTTCCATTGTGTGATAACTGTGCTCCTTTTGCGATCACAATGCGCCATGGTGTCTTTACAATGATCCATTGTGTCCTCAACATGGTAAATAAGAAAAGGTGGTGCTCAATGTCCCCACATAATCCACAAATGTAACATCCCAATAGGATCATTATATTGCTCTAATGTGCCACCACAATGTTATAATATGACTTCACAATGTTCCATTGTGTGATAACTGTGCTCCTTTTGCGATCACAATGCGCCATGGTGTCTTTACAATGATCCATTGTGTCCTCAACATGGTAAATAAGAAAAGGTGGTGCTCAATGTCCCCACATAATCCACAAATGTAACATCCCAATATGCCAATGTGATTTCACAATGCTCCAATGTGTCACCACAATGCCCAATGTGACATCACAATGCTGAATGTCCCCTCACAAAGCTCCTAATGTGTCATTACAATGCTCACTGTACAATTGTTTAATGTACCATCACAATGCTCCAATGTTCCAACACTATGGCCCCATGTGCAGGTATTTTGCTCCAATATGCCATCATGATATTACAATATGACTTCACAATGTTCCATTGTGCCATCACAATGCTCCAATGTTCCAACACTATGGCCCCATGTGCAGGTATTTTGCTCCAATATGCCATCATGATATTACAATATGACTTCACAATGTTCCATTGTGCCATCACAATGTGCCATTGTGCCATCACATTGCTCATTGTGGACATCACAATGCTTCAATGTGCAACACTTTAGCCCCATGTGCCATTATACTGCTCAAATGTGCCATCACAATGTTACAATATGACTCCAAATTGTTCCATTGTGCCATCACAGTGCTCATTGTGCCATCACAATGAACCATTCTGTCATTACAATGATCCTTTGTGTCATGACCATACTCAATAAGGAAACATGGTGTGCAATATCCCCTCACAATCCACCAATATGATGTCACAATGCTCTAATGTGTCATCACAGAGCTCCAATGTGACGTCACAGTGCTCCAATGTGCCAATATTAAGGCCCCATGTCCAATTATATTGCTCCAGAGTGCTATCACAATGTTACAATATGAATTCCCAATATTACACTTTGCCCTCACAATGCTCTCTCTGCCATCACAATCGCCATTGTGTCGTTACAATGATCCATTGTGTCGTCACCATGCTCAGTGTGCAAACACGGTGCTCAATATCCCCTCACAATCCCCCAATGTTATATCTCAAGACTCCAGTGTGTCATCAAAATGGATCAATGTGACATCACAATGCTCCAGTATGTGAGTACTACGGCCCATGTACCATTATATTGATCCAATGTACCAACACAATGTTTGAATATGACTTCACAATGTTCCTTTGTGCCATCACAATGGGCCATTGTATCATTACATTGATCCATTCTGTCGTCACCATACTCAGTATGCAAACATGGTGCTCAAAGTCCACTCACAATCCTCCAGTGTGACATAAAAATGCTCAAATATGACATCACAATGCTCCAATGTTCCAAAACTATGGCTTCATGTGCCATTATACTGCTTCAGTGTGCCATCACAATGATATGATAAGACTTCACAATGTTCCATTGTGCCATCACAATGCATCATTTTGTCGTTACAATGATCCATTCTGTCCTCACCATGCTCAATATGCAAACACGGTGCTCAATGTCCCCTCATGATTCCCCAATGTGGCATCACAATCCTCCAGTGTGTCATTGCAATGCTCCAATGTGGCACCACAATTCTAAAGGTGTCACCACAATGCTAAATGTGACATCACAATGCTAAATGTCCCCTCACAAGTGCCCTAATGTGTCATCATAATGCTCAGTGTGCAAATATAATGCCCCAATGAGTCATCAAAATACTCCTATTTGGTATTGCAATGTTTCATATGCCATCATTACGCTCCAATGTGCCCACACTATGGCCCAATGTGCCATCATAGTACAGCAATGTGTCATCACAGTGCAACAATG
>NW_008358945.1:9384-10942 GCF_000622305.1 Nannospalax galili
CCTGCTAAATGTCCCCTCAAAATCCCTCAGTGTGACATCACAATGCTCCATGGTGCCATGACAATGTTACAATATGACTTCACAACATTCCATTTTGAGATCACAATGCTTCAATGTGACATCACAATGCTGCAATGTGCCAACACTATCCCACAATGTGCCATTATCTTGCTCCCATGTGACAACACGAAGTTGCAATATGAATTCACAATGTTCCACTCTGCCATCACAATGCACAGTTTTGTCATTACCATAATCCATTGTGTCGTAACCATGCTCAATATTTAAACACCGTGCTCAAAGTCCCCATCCAATCCCCAATGTGATATCACAATGCTCCATGGTGTCATCACAATGATAATAAATGACTTCACAATGTTCCACTGTGACATAACCATGCGCCATGTTGCCATCACAATGTTACAATATGACTTCACAAAGTAACAATGTGACATCACAATGCTCCATGGTGTCATCACAATGATAGTATATGACTTCACAATGTTCCATTGTGACAACACCATGAGCTATGTTGCCATCACAATGTTACAGTATGACTTCACAATGCTCCATGGTGCCATCACAATGTTACCATATGACTTAACAATGTTCCATTGTGACATCACAATGATCAATGTGCCATCACCATGCACAATTGTGTCATTACCATACTCCATTGTGTCGTCACTATGCTCAATATGCAAACACAGTGCTCAATGTCCCCTCGCAATACCCAATGTGATATCACAGCTCTCCAATGTGTCATCACTGTGCTCGAGTGTGATATCACAGTGCTTGAATGAGACAACACTATGGCCCCATGTGGTATCACAGTCTCTCAATGTGACATCACAATGCTGCAGGATGACATTACAATTATCCAAGTGACATCACAATGCTCCAATATGCCAACACTACATCCCCATGTGCCATGATATTGCTCCAATGTGCCATCACAATGTTAAAATATGACTTCACAATTTTCTATTGTGCCATTACAATGCTCAATTTACCATCACAGTGTTACAGTATAACATCACAACGTTTCATTGTGACATCAGAATCCTCCAATGTGCCAATGCTATCACCCCACATGCCATTATATTGTTCCAATGTGCTGTCACAATGTTACAATATCATATCACAATGTTCTATTTTGACATCACAGTGCTCCATGTTGCCATCACAATGCTACAATATGACTTCACAATGTTCCTTTGTGCCATCACAATGCTCATTTTTCCATGACTATGCGCAATTGTGTCATTACCATGATCCATTGTGTATCACCATGCTCAATATGCATACATCGTGCTAAATGTCCCCTCAAAATCCCCCAGTGTGACATCACAATGCTCCGAGATGCCATGACAATGTTACAAGATGACTTCACAATATTCCATTTTGAGATCACAACATGTCAATGTGACATCACAATGCTGCAATGTGCCAACACTATCCAGCAATGTGCCATTATTTTGCCCCAATGTGACAACACAAAGTTGTAATATGAATTCACAATGTTCCATTGTGCCCTCACAATGCCCAATTGTGTCAT
>NW_008358945.1:11882-14443 GCF_000622305.1 Nannospalax galili
ACCGCGGTGTTCAATGTCACCTCACAGTCCCCCAATGTGACATCACAATTCTCCAATGTGTCATCACAGTGCTCAAATATGAAATCACACTGCTCTGATGTATGAATATTTTGGTCACATGTGCCATTATATTGCTCCAAAGTGCCATCACAATGTTACAATATTACTTCAAAATGTTCCATTGTGCCATCACAATTCTCATTGTGCCATCACAATGCTTCTTTGTGTCATTACAAAGGTCCATTTTGTAGTTCAAAGTGCTCAATATGCAGACACAGTGCTCAATGTCGGCTCCAAATCCCCCAATGTGACATCCCAGTGTTCCAGTGTGTCATCACAATGCTCCAATGTGCCAACATTATGGCCAAATGTGCCATTATATTGCATCAATGTGCCTTCAAACTGTCACAGTATGACTTCAAAATGTTCCATTGTGCCATCACAATTCTCATTGTGCCATCACAATGCTTCTTTGTGTCATTACAAAGGTCCATTTTGTAGTTCAAAGTGCTCAATATGCAGACACAGTGCTCAATGTTGGTTCCAAATCCCCCTATGTGACATCCCAATGTTCCAGTGTGTAATCACAATGCACCAATGTGACATCACAATTCTCCCAAGTGACATCACAATGCTCAAGTGTGCCAACATTATGGCCAAATGTGCCATTATATTGCATCAATGTGCCTTCAAACTGTCACAGTATGACTTCAAAATGTTCCATTGTGCCATCACAATTCTCATTGTGCCATTACAATGCCCCTTTGTGTCATTACAAGGGTCCATTTTGTAGTTCAAAGTGCTCAATATGCAGACACAGTGCTCAGTGTCAGCTCCAAATGCCCCGATGTGACATCCCAATGTTCCCGTGTGTCATCACAATGCTCCAATGTGCCAACATTATGGCCAAGTGTGCCATTATATTGCATTAATGTGCCTTCAAAATGTCACAGTATGACTTCAAAATGTTCCATTGTGCCATCACAATGCTCATTGCGACATCACAATGCATTAATGTGCCAACATTATGGCCCCATGTGCCATTATAGTTCTCCAATGTGCCATGAACATGTTACAATGTGAATTCCCAATATTCCATTTTGCCATCGCAATGCTCTTTGTGCCATTACAAAGAGCAGTGCGCAATGTCCCCTTCAATGCCCCAATGTGACATCACAAGCCTCCAATGTGTCTCAAATGCTCCAC
This sequence comes from Nannospalax galili, assembly GCF_000622305.1. Lineage (NCBI taxonomy): Eukaryota > Metazoa > Chordata > Mammalia > Rodentia > Spalacidae > Nannospalax > Nannospalax galili. The sequence goes on from NW_008358945.1 coordinate 13,089, forward strand.
TGTGACATCACAATGCTCCAATGTGACATCACAAAGCTGAAATGTGCTGACACTATGGCCCCATATGCTATTATATTGTTCCAAGGTGCCATTACAATGTTGTGATATGACTCCACAATATTCCATTGTGCAATCACAATGCTCACTGTGCAATCACAATGTTCCATTGTGTCATTACAATGATCCATGGTGTCATCCCCATGCTCAATATGCAAATGCAGTGCTCAGTGTCACCTCACAATAACCCAGTGTGACATTGTAAAACTCCAATATGCCATCACATCACTACAATGTGTCATCACAATGCTCCAATATGCCCAAACTATAGCCCCATATGTTATTACATTGCTTCAATTAGCCATCACAATATAACAATATGACTTCACAATGTTCCATTGTGACACTGTGATGCTCCAATATGACATAACAATGCTCCAATGTGCAATCATAATGTTACAGTATGACTTCACAGTGTTCCAATCTCATATCACAGTGCTCCTTGTGACATCACTATGCACAATTGTGCCATTACGAAGATCCAGTGTCTCGTAACCATACTCAATAGGCAAACACGGTGCTCAATGTCCCCTCATAATGCCCCAAAATGACATTACAAGGTTCCATGGTGCCATTACAACGTTACAATATGTCTTCAAAATGTTCCATTGTGACATCACAATGCTCGATGGTGCCATTGCAATGTTAAAATATCACTTCACAATGTTTCATTTTAACATCACAATGCTCCAATGTGCCCACCCTATTGCCCCATGTGCCATTATATCGCTCAAATGTGCCATCACAATGTTACAATTTGAAATCACAGTGTTCCAATGTATGATCACAATGTTACAGTAGGACTTCACAGTGTTCCAATGTAACATCACAATGCTCATTGTTACATCACTATGGGCAATTGTGTCATTACCATGATCGATTATCTCGTCATCATGATCAATATGCAAACACGGTTATCAATGATCCCTCACATTCCCCCACGTGACGTTATAATGCTCCATGATGCCATCACAATGTTACAATATAACTTCAAAATGTACCATGGTGCATTTTGCCTCATGGTGCTATTACAATGTTACAATAACACTACGCAGTGTTCCACTTTGACATCACAATGTTCATTGGGGCCAACACTATCGCCCCATGTGCCATTATACTACTCCAATGTGCCAACACAATGTTACAGTATGACTTCACAATGTTCTGTTGTTTTATCACAATGCTTCATGTGATATCACTATCCCCCTATGTGCAATTTTATTGCTCAAATGTTCCATCACAATGTGACAATATGAAATCACAATACTTCAATGTGCCATCACAATGTTCCAGTGTGC
>NW_008358945.1:14913-18525 GCF_000622305.1 Nannospalax galili
AATGTCCCCCAAAATCCATGAATATGACAGCACCATGTTACAATATGACTTCACAATGTTCTATTGTGACATCACAATGCTCCAATGGGCCATCACAATGTTCCAATGTGCCAACACTATTGCCCCATTACCATCATCCACTGTGTCATAACCATGCTTAGTTTGAAAAATTGGGCCTCAATGTACCCGCACAATCCCTGAATATGACATCACAATGTTCCAATATGACTTCACAATGTTCTATTGTGACATCATAATGCTCCAATGTGCCATCACAGTGTTACAATTTGACGTCAAAATGTTCCACTGTGACATCATAATGCTCGAAGAAGAGATCACAATGCTCCAATGTGCCAACACTATCGCCCCATGCGCCATTAAATTGCTCCAAGATGCCAACACAATGTTACAATATGACGTCACAGTTTCCATTGTGACATCACAATGCTCCAATGTGACATTACAATGCTTCAGTGTGGCATCACAAAGCTCTCAGATGCCATCACAGTGTTACAATACGACTTCAAAATCTTCCACTGTGACATCACAATTTCCAAAAAGATATCACAGTGCTCCAATGTGCCAACTATCACCCCATGTGCCATTCAGTTGCTCCAATATGCCAACAAAATATTACAATATGACTTCACAATGTTCCATTTCGACATAATAATGCTCCAATGTGACATCAAAGTGCTCCAATGTGCCAACACTATTGCCCATATGCCATTATATTGCTCTAATGTGCCATCAAAATGTTACAATATGACTTCACAATGTTCCTTTTGACATCACAGTGCTCCAATATAACATTATAATGCTACAATGTGCCATCAGAATTTTACAGTATGACTTCAAAATGTTTCATTGTGACATTACAATGCTCCATCGTGCCATCACAATATTACAGTATGACTTTACAATGTTCCATTGAGTCATCACATTGGTCACTGTGACATCACTATGCAAAATTGTGTCATTACTTGATCCATTGTGTCATCACCATGCATAATGTGCAAACACAGTGCTCATTGTCCCCTCACAACCACTCAATGTGACATCAAAATGCTCCATGGTGCCATCAAAATTTTACAACATGACTTCACAATGTTCCATTGTGACATCACAAGGCTCCTATGTGACAACAAACTGCTACAATGTGCCATCACTATCGCCCCATATACCATTATATTGCTCCAATGTGCCATGATAATGTTACAATATTTCACAATGTTCCATTGTGACTTCAAAATACTCCAAAATGACAACACAATGTTACAGTATGACTTCACAATGTTCCATTGTGACACCCCAATGCTCCAAAAAGATATCACAGTGCTCCAATGTGCCAACACTATCGCCCAATGTGTCATTACATTGCTCCAATGTGCCAACACAATGTCACAATATGACTTTGCAAATTTCCTTTGTGACATCACAATGCTCCCATATGAAATTACAATGATCCAATGTGCCATCACAATGTTACAATGTGACATCAAATAGTTCCATTGTGACATACCTTGCTCCCTCCTACCATCACACTATTACCATATGACTTCATGATGTTCCATTGAGACAACACATTGCTCATTGTGACATCACTATGCAAAATTGTGTCATTACTTGACACATTTGTCGTCACCGTGCTTAATGTGCAACACGGTGCTCAATGTTCCCTCAAAAACCCCCCAATGTGACATCACAATGCTCCATGGTGCCATCAAAATGTTATAGTATGGCTTCAAAATGTTCCATTTTGACATCACAAGGCTCCAATGTGACAACACAATGCTCAGTATGAAAACACAGTGCTCAATGTCTCCTCACATTCTCCAAATGTGACATCACAATGATCCCATGTGTCATCACAATGCTTCACTGTGACATCACAATGCTCCAATGTGCCAACACTAAGTCCCCGTGTGCCACTATATTGCTCCAATATGCCATTGCAACACTATGACCCCATGTGCCATTATATTGCTCCAAAGTACCATAATGATGTTACAATATGTCTTCACAATGTTCTGCTGTGCCATCACAATGCGCCATTGTGTCATCACAATGATCCATTGTGTCATCACCATGCTCAATATGAAAACACGGTGCTCAGTGTCTCCTCTCATTCCCCAAAGGACATCACAGTGATCCCATATGTCATCAGAATCCACCAATGTTACATCACGATGCTCCATTGTAACACCACAATGCTCCAATGTGCCAACACATTGGCCCCATGTGCCATTATATTGCTCCATTGTGCCATCACAATGTTACAATATTACTTCAAAATGTTCCGTTGTGCCATCACAATTCTCATTGTACCATCACAATGCCCCTTTGTGTCATTACAAGGATCCATTTTGTAGTTCAACATGCTCAATATGCAGAAACAGTGCTCAATGTCAGCTCCAAATTCCCTGATGTGACATCCCAGTGTTCCAATGTGTCATCACAATGCTCCTATGTGACATCAGAGTGCTCCAATGTGCCAACACTCTCGCCCCATGTGCCATTATATTGCTCCAATGTGCCATCACAATGTAACAATATGATTTTGCAAATTTCCTTTGTGACATCACAATGCTCCCATATGAAATTACAATGATCCTATGTGCCATCACAATGTTACAATGTGACATCAAATAGTTCCATTGTGACATACCTTGCTCCCTCCTGCCATCACACTATTACCATATGACTTCATGATGTTCCATTGAGACAACACATTGCTCATTGTGACATCACTATGCAAAATTGTGTCATTATTTGACCCATTCTGTCATCACCATGCTTAATGTGCAAACACGGTGCTCAATGTCCCCTCAAAAACCCCCCAATGTGACATCACAATGATCCATGGTGCCATCAAAATGTTACAGTATGACTTCACAATCTTCCATTTTCACATCAGAAGGCTCCAATGTGACAATACAATGCTCAATATGAAAACACGTTGCTCAATGTCTCCTCATATTCCCCAAATGTGACATCACAATGATCCCATGTGTCATCACAATGCTCCAGTGTAACATCACAATTCTCGAATGTGCCAACAATACGTCCCCATGTGCCACTATATTTCTCCAATATGCCATGGCAACACTATGGCCCCATGTGGCATTATATTGCTCCAACATACAATAATGATGTTACAATATGTCTTCACAATGTTCCACTGTTGTTCCACTGTGTCCTATAGGGTCTATCCATTTTCCTACTCCTATCATCATAGGCATATCTATTTCTCCAGCCTCATCCTTAAATTTACTGTATCCTAATTCCTTTTTGACCTGTTCTTCTTATTCTACTTTCCATAATAAAAATTTTCCTCCATCCAGGCAATATCATGCAATTTGACTCCAATCTGAAGGTGTCATCCAATAACTTGCTAAATTACCCACCAAGGTAACAACAGGAGCAGTCGTTCCATATTTATTAACTGTCTCCTTAATCTCTTTCAATAACTTATAAGGAAGATTATTAAAAATGTATCGTAACATTATATTATATAGTATATTATATATTATAATATATAATACCATATTATATGTATTATATATGATATATTATATGTCTTATATTATTATATTATATTATTATGTTACA
>NW_008358945.1:18657-24484 GCF_000622305.1 Nannospalax galili
TTTATAAGTAGGCTCTTCCTCATCATCATATGTGACAGGGAAACATTTCAAAAGGGCTTCTCCTTGTCTATTTGCCTCTTTCATAGCCCCTGATAATCCCACTGCTCTAAACCGCTTTTTGTTATTTTTATAAGGGGGAGCCATAGGTGGTGGTCTTCCTAAATCAGGAGACCATTGTTCATTGTGATATTTAGCAGCCTCCTCACCTAAATATATTTGATCTTCATGGGATAATTCATCATCATTATGATCTCCGTCAGACAAATGTCCACTACATTGACAAAGGAAGAATTACTCGGAGAATTCTTTTGTCGTAGAGTCCCGTACTCTTTCAAGAGAGATGTGCTTTCGGAGAAGTACTTTAGTCTACGTGGAAGTCAATGTTTAATCGGATTTCAGAAGGAGAATGTTTGGATAGGCATATTTTCAGGACCATGAACTGTGTAACAGATTTTTATTTCTTTTCCTACCTCTTCAAGTATCTAAATCTAAAGTTCCTTGATCAGAAAACCAAGGACTGATTTCTTGTACAAACCTTAAAAATTCCAAAACCTGTTTTCCCCTGCTTTTACATCTTTTGTCTTTATAGAGTGTTTCAGAATTTGAATAAAATGTTTCCTTTTCTTTGATTTAGCCTGACCCATTGTTACTCACTTTCTGACCCAGCCTTATCTTACACCAGGGGGTCTTCAGCACCCTTATTATTAAGATCCCAGTTACCCCGAAGAGAGAAAATTTCTGGACTTGCCCATCTCCCGGTCCCTGTCTCAGGGGCCACTTGCCAAAGTCCACCTCAAGTTGAGTCTGGGGCCTGAAGGGGTGAAGGTAACTGCGGCAGTATAAATGACTATACCAGAAACCACAGTTGCGGTTCTAGTAGAGGCTGTTGACTGACTAGCTCGGGAGAGGTAAGCCCAAATATCTTCTTTCTTTTACTTTTCTTTCAGCAGCCTTCTACAAACTTTATTCATAATTAGAAAGATACAATAGCAGTAAAGCATCAGACCATAAATCAAACCATGAATTTGCACAATATTTCTCAGTATTTTCAATAATCACAGTGAAAGGAAAGCACAAAGTTCAATGATTAAACTTTTCTTAACATAGCCAAGCAACGTCTTTATGGTTTTCTTTATAGCCTTGCAGTTTCTGTTTTACCATAGATGTGTAATACAGCCTTTCCCCATTTTCCCAGCTTTTTACTGACCTAGTAAATCTTTCTAACCAAGAGGGAGTTTCCCTAAGCCAAGTAGTTTTTGCTTATACCAAAGTTTAGTCTCCATAGTTCCTTGTTCAGGATTAAAATCATAAACTCCTGTAAAAGGCAGCAGGGCATCTAGAGATTGCATGCTATATTTTCCTTTTGGGGGAAACAAAGCTTCATTATTAATCACAAATGCACGTCCAAATGACATCATATTTGTACGTGGAACTCGTCTATCTTTTTATTTTCGTTTTGTTTCAATAACATGATAATTATGCTAAAGGAAGAGATTTCCCCAGTTTAGTTTACCATTCCGTCATCAGATTTGGTTATCAAAATACTTAAAGAAGAGAAAGTTAATCAGAGGGCATGCACCACCTGCTTTTTACTTATCTAGCAAATCTTCCTATCCAAGAGGGAGTTTCCCTAAGCCAAGTAGTTTTTTCTTATACCAAACTTTAGTCTCAATAGTTCCTTGTTCAGGAGTAAAATCATAAACTCCTGTAAAAGGCAGCAGGGCATCCAGAGTTTGCATGCTATATTTTCCTTTGGGGTGAAACCAAGCCTCATTATTAATCACAAATGCAGCTCCAAATGACATCATATTTGTACGTGGAACTCGTCTATTTTTTTATTTTTGTTTTGTTTCAATAACATGATAATTCTGCTAAAGCAAGAGATTTCCCCAGTTTAGTTTAACATTCCATCATCAGATTTGGTTATCAAAATACTTAAAGAAGAGAAAGTTATACAAATCACAAAACCAGGAGTAATTGGGGAGGGGATATTCGCCAAAAGAGTAGTGGTCATCGGTGTTCAGTTGGAACTTTGTCAAATAGCACACTTGTCAAGAACCACAAAACACTTGAAGCCAAAATATTGCTCCAATGTGTCATCAAGATGTTACAATATGACTCACAATGTGCCATCAATGTGCTCCAATATGACATTACAATGTTCCAATGTGACAACACAATCGCCCCTTGTGCCATTATATTGCTCCAATGTGCCATCCGAATGTTACAATATGACTTCACAATGTTCCCTTGTGACATCACAATGCTCCAGTGTGACAATACAATCCTCCAATGTGCCAATACTACTGCCTCATGTGCCATTATATTGCTCTAAAGTGTCATCGCAGTGTTACAATATGACTTCACAATGTTCCATTGTGCCATCACAATGCTCATTGTGACATCACTGTGCACAATCATGTAATTACTATGATCCATTGCGGCGTCACCGTGTTCAATATGCAGATGGAGCTCAATGTCCCCTCACAATGCCCCAATGTGACATCAGAAGCCTCCAATGTGTCATCAAAATGCTCCAGTGTGCCAAAACTATGGCCCCATGTGTCATTAAAATCTGACAATCTGACATCACTAAGCTGAAATATGACATCAAAATGCTCCAATGTGTCCTCTCAAAGCTGCAATGTGCCAACTCTATGGACCCATGTGTTATTATACTGCTTCAATCTGCCATCGCTGTGTTGTTATATGACTTCACAGTATTACATTGTGCCATCAGAATGCTTACTGTGGCATCAAAAATGCTCCAATGTACCAACACTAAGACCCATGTGCCACTATATTGCTCCAATGTGCCATCAAAGTCTTCCTATATGACTTCACAATGTTCCATTGTGCCATCACAATGTGCCATTTTGTCATTACAATAATCCATTGTGTCGTAATCAGGCTGAGTATGCAAAAACAGTGCACAATATCCCCTCAGAAACCCCAAATATAACATCACGATGCTACAATGTGAAATCACAATACCACAATATGACATTATAATGCTACAACGTGACATCACAATACTGCCAAGTGCCAACACCATAGCCCCATGTGCCATTATATTGCTCCAATATGCCATCACTATGTAACAAAATGACTTCGCAATATTCCATTGTCCCATAACAATGCTCATTGTGTCCTCACAGTGCTCCAATATCCAATATTATGGCCCCATATGCTATAACAGTCCCACAATATGACATGACAGTGCTCTAATGTGACATCACAATGCTCCAATGCGCCAGCACTGTGGACCAATGTGCCATTATATTTCTCCAAAGTGTCATCACATTGTTACAGTATGACTTCCAATATTCCACTGTGCTATCACAATGCTCATTGTGCCATCACAGTGCTCAAATATGCCAACACTATGGCCTTATGTTGCTCCAATGTGCCATCACAGTGTTACAGTATGACTGCACAAAGTGACATTGTGCCATCATAATGCTCATTGTGAGATCACAATGCTCCAAAATGACATCACGATGCACCAATGTTCCAGCATTATAGCCCCATGTTCTCCTATATAGCTGTCAATGTGCCATCACAATGTTACGATATGATTTCACAATGTTCCATTGTGCCATCACAATACTCATTGTGTTATCACAATGTGCCATTGTGTCATCACAATGCTCCATTGTGTCATCACAATGCTCCATTGTGTCATTACAATGATTCTTTGTGTTGTCAACATGCTCAATATGCAAACACGGTGCTCAATGTCCCCTCACAATCTCCAAAATGACATCACAACGCAAGAATGTGACATCACAATACTGCAATTTGACATCACAATGCTCCAAGGTGACATTACAGTGCTCCAATGTGCCAACACTATAGACCCATATGCCATTGTATTTCTACAATATGCCATCACTATATTACAATATGACTTCCCAATATTCCATTGTGCCATCACAGTGCACATTGTGCCATCAAAATGCTGCAATGTGCCAACAATATGGAGCCATGTGCCACTATTTTTCTCTAATGTCCCATCACAATACTATAATATGGCTTCACAATGTCCCATTGTGCCATCACAATGCGCCAATGTGTCATTAAAATGTATAATATGGATGTCCCATTGTGCCATCACAATGCGCCAATGTGTCATTAAAATGATCCATTGTGTCATCATCATGCTCAATATGTAAACACGATGCTCAGTGTCCCCTCACAATCCCAAAACGACATCAGACATGCACCAATGTGAAATCACAATACTACAATTTGACATCACATTGCTCCAAGGTTACATCACAATGTTCCAATGTGCCAACACGGTGGCTCCATGTTCCATTATATTGCTCCAAACTGTCATCAAAATATTACAATATGACTTCCCAATATTCCATTTTCCTACAACAATGCTCATTATGTCCTCACAATGCTCCAATATGTCCACACTATGGCCCCATGTGCCATGACAATCCTAAAATGTGACATCACAATGCTCCAATGTGATATCACAATGCTTCAATTTGCCAAAACTGTGGCCCCATGTGCCATTAGATTGATCCAAAGTGTCATCACAATGTTACAATATGACTTCTCAATAATCCACTGTACCATCACAATACTCACTGTGCCATCACAATGCGCTATTGTGTGATTAAAATGATCCATTGTGTTGTCACAATGGTCAATACGCAAACAATGTGCTCAATGTGCACTCACAGTCCCCCAATGTGACACCTCAATGCTGCAATGTGACATCACAACACTGCAATTTGACATTACAAGGCTCCAAGGTGACATCACAATGCTTCAATGTGCCAATACTATAGCCCCATGTGCCATTATCTTGCTCCAATGTGCCATCACAATGCAGCAATAGGACTTCACAATGTTCCATTGTGCCATCACAATCCTCATTGTGCCATCACAATGCGCCATCATGTCATTACAATGATCCATTGTGTCGCCACCATGCTCAATATGCAAACATGGTGTTCAATGTCCCGTTACAATCTCCTAATGTGACATCACAATGCTCCAACCTGACAGCACAATGCTCCAGTATGCCAGCACTATGGCCCCATATGCCATTATATTGCTCCAGTGTGCCATCACAATGTTCCAAAATGACTTCACAATGTGCCATTGGGCCATCACAATGAACCGTTGTGTCATTACAATGATCCATTTTGTCAACACCATGTTCAATATGCAAACACGGTGCTCAGTGTCCTTCACGATCCCCCAATATGACATCAGAATGCTCCGCTATGATATCACAATACTCCAATATGTCACCACAATTCTCAATGGAGCATCACAATGCTGAATGTCCCCTCACAAGGCCTCTAATGTGTCATCACAATGTTGTGTGAAAATATAATGCCCCAGTGTGAGATCACAATATTCCAATTTGGTATTCCAATGTTTCATGTGCCATATCAATGCTCCAATGTGCTAACACTATGGCCCCATGTGCTATTAAATTGCTCCAAAGTGCCATAACAATGTAACAATATTTCTTCCCAATGTTTCATTGTGCCATCACAATGAGCATTGTGTAATTATAATTATCCATTGTGTCATCACCATGCTCAATATGCAAACACAGTTCTCAATGACCCCTCACTATTGCCAAAGTTAACATCATAATCCTCCAATGCATCATCACAATGCTTCACTGTGACATCACCATGGTCCAATGGGTCATCACAATGCTCAATGAGACATCACAATGCTGAATGTCCCCTCAGCAAGCACCTAATGTGTCATCACAATGCTCTGTTTGCAAATACAATGCCCCAATGTGTCATCACAATATTCCAATTTGGTATTCCAATGTTTCATG
>NW_008358945.1:28868-37637 GCF_000622305.1 Nannospalax galili
CAATGCTACAATATGCTTTCACAATGTACTCTTGTCACATCACAATCCTCAAATGTGACATCACAATGCTCCAAGGTGCCATCACACTCTTACAATCTGGCATCACAATACTTCATTGTGACATCACAGTGATCCAATGTGACATCACAATGCTCCAATGTGACAACACTCTCGCCCCATATGCCATTATATTGCTCTATATGCCATCACAATTTTACAATATGTCTTCATAATGTTCCAATACGACATCACAATTATCAATCGTGACTTCACAATGCTCCAATGTGACATCACAATGCACCAATGTGACATCAAAATATTCCAAAATGGTATTCAGAGTTTTACAATATGACTTCACAATCTTCAAATTTCAGTACATAACACTTCAATACGACACCACAATACTACAAAGTGTCAACACTACCTCCCCAAGTGCCATTATATTTCTCCAATAGATGAACAAAATGTTACAATATGCCTTCATAATATTCCCTTGTAACATCACAATCCTCAAGTGTGATAACACAATGCCCCATGGTGCCATCACACTGTGACAATCTCACTTCAAAATGCTCCATTGTCACGTGACAATGATCCAATGTGAGTTCACAATGCACGAATTTAACATCACAATGCTCCAAAGAGACATCACAATGCACCAATGTGACATCACAGTGCATAAATATGCCAGCACAATGGCCCCATGTGCCATTATATTGCTCCAATGTGCCTAAAAAATAGTTTAATATGAATTCACATTGTTCCATTGTGCCATCAAAATGCTCATTGCACCAGTACAATGCATCATTGCGTCATGACAATGAACCATTGTGTTGTCTACATGATAAATATGTGAACACTGTGCTCAATGTCCCCTCACAATCCTTCAATGTGAATTATGATGCTTCAATGTGATATCACAATGCTCCAATGTGCCAACACTATGGCAACATGGGCCATTATATTGCTCCAATGTGCCATCACAATGTTACATTATGACTTCACAATGTTCCATTGTGTCATCACAATACTCCAATGTGACATCATAATGCTTCAATGTGCCAACACTATCTCCCCATGTGACATCAAAATGCTCCATTTTGCAATCACAATGTTACAATATGACTTGACAATGTTCAATTGTGACATCAAAGTACTCCAATGTGACATCACAATGCTACAATTTACCAATACTATCGCCCCATGTGCCATTATGTTGCTCCAATGTGCCATCACAATGCTACAATATGACTTCGCAATGTTCCATTGTGACATCATAATGCTCCCGTGTGCCAAACCTATGTATACATGTGCCATTATATTGCTCCAATGTGCCACCGCAATGCTACAATATGACTTCGCAATGTTCCATTGTAACATCATAATGCTCCAGTGTGCCAAACCTATGTATACATGTGCCATTATATTGCTCCAATGTGCCATCACAATGTTAAAATATGATTTCACAATATTCCATTGTGAAAACACAATGCTCCAATATGCCAACACTATAGCCAAATGTGTCATTTTATTGCTCCAATGTGCCATCACAACTTTACAATATGACTTCACAATGATCCATTGTTACATCACAATGCTCCATGGTACCATCACCGTGTTACAATATGACTGCAAAATGTGCCAATGTGCAATTACAATGCTCCAATGTGCCAACAATATCAAATAATGGGCCTTATATTACTCCTATGTGAAATCACAGTGATACAATATGAATTCAAAATGTTCCATTGTGACAAAACAATCCTCCAATGTGACATCACATTGCTCCAATGTGCGAAGACTATCACCACATGTGACATTATACTGCTCCAATGTGCCATCACAATGTTTGAATATGACTTCACAATGTTATGTATTGACATCACAATTCTCCATGTTGACATCACAATATTACATTATGACTTCACAATATTCCATTTTGACATCACAATGATCCAATGGGAACTCACAATGCTCCAGTGTGCCCACACTAACCCACATGTGCCATTATATTGCTCAAATATGCCATCACAATTTTATAATATGACTTGTCAGTGTTATATTGTGCCATCACAAGGCACCGATATGCCATCACGATGCTCCAATTTGCTGTTACAATGTTTCAAGTGATGTCAGAATGCTCCAATGTGCAATTACAATGCTCCAATATGTCGTCACAAAGCTCAGTGTGCCTTCACAATGCCCCAATGTGTCAGCACAATGCTCTAATGTTATATTACAATGCTCCAATATGTCATCTCAATGCTCCAAATTCACATCACAGTGCTCAGTAGGTTATCAAATTACTCCAATGTGAAATCACAATGCTCAGTGTGATATTACAATGCCCAATGAATCATAACAATACTCAACATGCCATCACAATGCTCAATGTGCTCTCTCAATGCTCCGATGTGCTATCACAATGCTCCAATATGTAATCCTAATGTTTCATTGTGCCCTCAAATCGCCGTTGTGCCATCACAATTTCCCAATGTGCCATATTGGCACATGGCCAGCAGTGTTGTGATGTCACATTATGAAGTCATATTGTTGCATTGTGATGGCACATTGGTGCAATATAATGTCACATGGTACGATACTGTTGGCACAGTGGAGCATTGTAATGTCACAATGGAACATTGTGAAGATATAATGTAACATTGTGATGCCGAATTGGGGCAATATAATGGCACGTGGGGCGATAGTTTTGGCATATTGGAGCATTGTGATCTCACATTTGAGCATTGTGGTGTCACAAGGGTACATTCAGAGGTCATTTTGTAACATTGTTGACATACTGGAGCAATATACCAGCACATGGAACTACGGTGTTGGCAGATTAAAGCATTGTAATGTCACATTGGAGCATTGTAATCGCATATTGTTACATTTTGCAGTCATATTGTAAAACGGTGACGGCACCATGGAGCACTGTGATGTAACAATGAAACATTGTGAAGTCATATTTTAACATTGTGATGGAACATTTGAGACCATAGCGTTAGCACATTGGATCATTGTGATGTTATAACGGAACACTGAAAAGTATATATTGTAGCATTTTGATGGCATATTGGAGCAATATATTGGAACATGTAACGATAGTATTGGATCATTGTAGTATTGTGATGTCATAAAGGAACACTGAGAAGTCATAGGTTAGCATTGTGATGGTACATTGAAACAAGAAAATGGCACATGGGGCGATAGTGTTACGTTGGAGCATTGTAATGTCACAAAGGAACACTGTGAATTCATATTGTAACATTTTGATTGCATTATGGAGCAATATATAAGCACATGGGGCAATAGTATTGGAATAATGGAGCATTGTGAAATCAAAATGAAGCATTGTGAAATGACAAAGGAACATTGTGAAGTCATCTTGTAACACTGTCATGGAACATTGGAGCAATTTAAAGGCACATGCGGTGATACTATTGTTACATGTGAGCATTGTGATGGCACATGGGAACATTACAATTCCTACTGTGACATTGTGATGGCATATTGGAGCAATATAAGGGTACACAGAGAGATAGTCTTGGCACTTTGGAGAAATGATATCTCACATTGAAGCACTGTGATATCATAATGGAACACTGTAAAGTCATATTTTAACATCGTGATGGCACCATAGAGCAATGTGCTTTAACATGGGGCAACAGTGTTGGCATATTGGAGCATTGTCAGTTCACATTGGTGCATTGTGAAGTCATATTGTAACATTGTGATGTCACATTGGAGCAATATAATGGCACATGAGGTGATAGTGTTGGCACATTGGATGGAACACTGTAAAGTCATAGTTTAACATTTTGATGGCACCATAGAGCATTGGGATTAAACATGGGGCAACAGTGCTGCCATTCTGGCCCATTGTCAGGTCACATTGGAGCATTGTGAAGTCATACTGTAATATTGTGATGTCACATGGAACAATATAATGGCACCTGAGGTGATAGTGTTAGCACATTGGAGTAATGTGACTTCAAAATGGAGCATTGCAAAGTCGTAGTGTATCAGTGTGATGGCACCATGGAGCATTGTGATGTCACATTTGAGGATTGTGATGTGACAAGGGAACATTGTGAAGGCATATTGTAACATTGTGATGAAACATTGGAGAAATATAATGGCACTTGGGGCGTTTGTGTTGGTACATTGGAGCATTGTGGTGTCATACTAAAGCATTGTGAAGTCAAAATTGCATATTGTGAAGTCATATTGTAACACTCTGAATGGAATTTTGGAATATTTCGATGTCACATTGGTGAAATGTGATGTCACATTGGTGCATTGTGATGTCACACTGGAAAATTGTGATGTCACAATGGAACATTGTGATGGCACATTGGAGCATTATAATGGCTCATGGGGTGATAGTGTTGGCACATTGGAGAATTGTGATGTCATAGTCAAGCATTGTTACATCACAATGGATTATTTTGAAGTCATATTGTAACATTGTGATGGCACATTGGAGCATTCTGGTGTCAAATTGGAGCATTCAGAAGTCACAATGGAATATTGTGAAGTCATATTTTAACACAGTGATGGCATATTGGAGCAATATAATGGCACATGGGGCGATAGTGTTGGCACATTGCAGCATTGTGCTATCACACTGGAGCATTGTGACATCACATTGGAACATTGCGAAGTCAAATTGTAACATTGCCATGACACATTGGTGCAGTACAATGTCACATGTGGTGTTAGTGTTGGAACTTTGGTGCATTGTGATGGCACATTGGAGTATTATGATTTTACATGGGAGTATTGTGATGACACCCTGGACCATTGTGCTGACACAATCGAACATTGCGAAATCATAATGTAACATTGTAGAGCATTGTGATGACATAATGGAACATTGTGAAGTCATATTGCAACATTGTCATGGAAAAATAGAGCAATATAAAGGCACATAGGGAGATAGCATTGTTACTGTGGAGTGTTGTGATGTCACATTGGAACGTTCGAAATCCTATTGAAACATTCTGATAGCATATAGGAGCAATATAATGGCACACAGGGCGATAGTTTTGGCACATTGACCATTGGGATGTCATATTGGAGCACTCTGATATCACAATGGAACACTGTAAAGTCATATTTTAACATTGTCATGGCACCATAGAGCATTGTGATGGCACATGGGACCATAGTGTTGGCACATTGGAGCATTGTGATGTCACATTGGAACATTGTTAAGTCACATTGTAACATTATGATGGCACACTGTACCAATATATTGGCACATGAGGCGATAGCGTTTTTCACATTGGAGCATTGTGATATCACAATGCAACAATGGGACGTCATATTATAACATTTTGAGGGCAACATGGAGCATTCTGATGTCACATTGGGGGATTGTGAGGGGACAATTATCACCGCGTTTGCATATTGAGCATGGTGATGACACAATGGATCATGGTAATGACACAATTGCACATAGTTGAGGGCACAATGAGCATTGTGATGTGACAAAGGAACATTGTGAAGTCACATTGTAACATTGTGATGGCACATTGGAGCATTGTGATCTCACAATGCAACAATGGGACGTCATATTATAACATTTTGAGGGCAACATGGAGCATAGTGATGTCACATTGGAGGATGGTTTTGTCACAATAGAACATTGGAGTGTTGTGATGTCACATTGGAACATTGTGAAGTCAAATTGCAACATTGTGATGGCACATTGGAGCAATATACTGACCCATTGGGTGTTTGTTTGGCACATTGGAGCATTGTGATGTCACAATGCAACAATGGGACGTCATATTATAACATTTTGAGGGCAACATGGAGCATTGTGATGTCACATTGGAGGATTTTGTCACAATAGAACATTGGAGTGTTGTGATGTCACATTGGAACATTGTTAAGTCAAATTGCAACATTTTGATGGCACATTGAGCAATATACTGACCCATTGGGTGTTTGTTTGGCACATTGGAGCATTGTGATCTCACAATGCAACAATGGGACGTCATATTATAACATTTTGAGGGCAACATGGAGCATAGTGATGTCACATTGGAGGATGGTTTTGTCACAATAGAACATTGGAGTGTTGTGATGTCACATTGGAACATTGTTAAGTCAAATTGCAACATTTTGATGGCACATTGAGCAATATACTGACCCATTGGGTGTTTGTTTGGCACATTGGAGCATTGTGATCTCACAATGCAACAATGGGACGTCATATTATAACATTTTGAGGGCAACATGGAGCATAGTGATGTCACATTGGAGGATGGTTTTGTCACAATAGAACATTGGAGTGTTGTGATGTCACATTGGAACATTGTTAAGTCAAATTGCAACATTTTGATGGCACATTGAGCAATATACTGACCCATTGGGTGTTTGTTTGGCACATTGGAGCATTGTGATCTCACAATGCAACAATGGGACGTCATATTATAACATTTTGAGGGCAACATGGAGCATAGTGATGTCACATTGGAGGATGGTTTTGTCACAATAGAACATTGGAGTGTTGTGATGTCACATTGGAACATTGTTAAGTCAAATTGCAACATTTTGATGGCACATTGAGCAATATACTGACCCATTGGGTGTTTGTTTGGCACATTGGAGCATTGTGATCTCACAATGCAACAATGGGACGTCATATTATAACATTTTGAGGGCAACATGGAGCATAGTGATGTCACATTGGAGGATGGTTTTGTCACAATAGAACATTGGAGTGTTGTGATGTCACATTGGAACATTGTTAAGTCAAATTGCAACATTTTGATGGCACATTGAGCAATATACTGACCCATTGGGTGTTTGTTTGGCACATTGGAGCATTGTGATCTCACAATGCAACAATGGGACGTCATATTATAACATTTTGAGGGCAACATGGAGCATAGTGATGTCACATTGGAGGATGGTTTTGTCACAATAGAACATTGGAGTGTTGTGATGTCACATTGGAACATTGTTAAGTCAAATTGCAACATTTTGATGGCACATTGAGCAATATACTGACCCATTGGGTGTTTGTTTGGCACATTGGAGCATTGTGATCTCACAATGCAACAATGGGACGTCATATTATAACATTTTGAGGGCAACATGGAGCATAGTGATGTCACATTGGAGGATGGTTTTGTCACAATAGAACATTGGAGTGTTGTGATGTCACATTGGAACATTGTTAAGTCAAATTGCAACATTTTGATGGCACATTGAGCAATATACTGACCCATTGGGTGTTTGTTTGGCACATTGGAGCATTGTGATCTCACAATGCAACAATGGGACGTCATATTATAACATTTTGAGGGCAACATGGAGCATTGTGATGTCACATTGGAACATTGTTAAGTCAAATTGCAACATTTTGATGGCACATTGAGCAATATACTGACCCATTGGGTGTTTGTTTGGCACATTGGAGCATTTTGATGTCACAATGGAGCTTTGTGATATTACATTGGAATTTGTGAAGTCATATTGTAACATCGTGATTTCACACTTCATCAATATAATAACATGTGGGGAGAAAGTGTTGGTGCATTGGAGAATTGTGATGTCATACTGGAGCAATGTGAAGTCACAATGGAACATTGTGAAGTCATATTTTAAAATGGTGTTGGCACAATGTAGCATTGTGATGTCACAATAGAACATTGGGAAGTCATATTTTAACATTGTGATGGCACATTTTAGCAATATAATTTCACATGGGGCCATAGTGCTGACATATTGAAGTATTGTGATGTAACATTGGAGCATTGTGATGTCACAATGGAGCATAGAGAAGCATTGATGGAGCATTGATGGCACATTGGACCAATACAATGGCACTTAGGGCGATAGTGTTGGCAAATTGGAGCATTATGATTTCACATTGGAGCATTGTAATGACACAATGGACCATTGTGATATCATATTTTAACATTGTCATGGCACACTTTTTCATGTCATATTGGAGGACTTTGAAGTCACAATGCAATATTGTGATGTCACATTGGAACATTATGAAGACACATTGTCACATTGTGATGGCACTTTGGAGCAAAATATAATGGCACATGGCAAGAGTGTTGGCACATTGGAGGTTTGTGATATCACATTGGAGCACTGTGATGTCACAATGGAATATTGTGAAATCATATTGTAACATTATGTTGGCACCATAGAGGATTGTGATATCACATGGGGTGATAGTGCTGGCACATTGGAGAATTATGAAGTCACATTGGTGCATTGTGAAGTCACATTGTAACATTGTGATGGGACATTGTAACAATATATTCGTACATGGGGTGATAGTTTTGTGACATTGGAGCATTGTGATTTCACAATGGAACATTGTGAATTCATATTGCACATTGTGATGCCACCTTGGATGATTTTGCTGTCACACTGGGGAATGTGAGGGGACATTTAGCACCGTGTCTACATATTGAGCATGGTGACAACTCAATGGATCATAGTAATGACACAATGGCACATAGTTTAATGGCCTCATGGAGCATTGTTATGGCACATGTGCCAATACAGTTGTCACATGGGAGCATTGTGATATTACACTGGAACATTGTGAACTCACAATGGAACATTATGAAGTCATATGGTAACATTGTAATGTTACATAGTGCACTTTGTTGTCCCATTGGAGCATTGTGATGACACAATGGAAAATTGTGATGTCACATTGGGGAATGTGAGTGGACATTGAGCACCGTGGTAGCATATTTAACGTGGTGACAACACAACACACTA
>NW_008358945.1:38190-50664 GCF_000622305.1 Nannospalax galili
TTTATCTTAAGGATGGTCACGTACTGATCATGCACTCCTCAGCAGTGTGGAAGTATCCTTCAGACTTTTAAAGCAAATCAGGCTGTGCCCCAGTAACTTCCTCTCTGACCTCTGCAAGGTGGGGCATTTAGGGCCCCACATCTCCCCCTTTTATTTTTATTTTAATGCCGGACTGACTTTATTTCACAGGTTACCCACCTCATAGACGGCTCCCTGATGGGAGATGGCTATCTCCTTCCTCTAATCTTATGCATTTCTGCCTGTCTTAGGTTGTGTCACCTTTGATCAAGCCTTTCCTGTCATTGGACCATTCCCCTGGCCATGTGCATGTCCTGTCTTAGGACTGCTTGTCATGGGACATCTTACCTGTCCTTGGTTAAAAATGCATCATGATAAAGGGCAGCCGCATGGGTAATACCAGCCTGTGACAGTCTTAGTCTCTGCCTAACTCAGTTAGCCAAACGTGGGCAACCAGAGGGGGTGTTGGGGGAGTCCATAATCATGAAGAGGTGGGCCGTGGAAGTTCCCTGGGTCCTCTGTCGCCACATTGTCTGGCAAAGACACTTAAAGATAAACATTATCAAGAGAAACAAGAAAGTCATGGCATAGGACAAGTTGAAATACTTCTGAGACCATGTACCTTTTAGCCAATCAGCCAGTTGTCTGAAAGGCAAAGAGACTGACTGGCAATGAAGCCAAGGAACTGGGTACTTCATCTCAGATGGATATCAATAAAGAGAGGAATTTTGTCTCATGAACTATTGTCCAAGGACCATCACGCTAGTCAGTCGGATCCTGGCCTACCCACTTAAGGTTTTTCACAGGCACCCATATAGGGTTTGAATCTCCTGTAGAGTAGACAGAGCCACAGCCTCAACCCATGATTAACAATGGAGCTGGGCCTCTCCATCGCCCCATATTGGGGTCCTTCCATCTTACCCATACTTCAGGTCTCTGCTCCTGTCGTCCCCAATGCTTCTGAAGCCAGGATTCCAACTGATTTTTTTGAAAATTAAGAACATTAACAGTGAAGAAGGCCATACCCAACTTTTGGTGGGGGCTCATTCCCCCTTTTTGTTTTTGTAATTGAATATTTAGACTTTGATGGTTGTGTTCTATAATGTCTTGACCTTGGGGATTGTAGGGAATTCCTGTATTGTGTTGAATTCCCCAAAATGAAAAGAAACCTTGTAAATTTTTACTCACAAAACATGGTACATTATCAGTTTTAATTCTTTTGTGCAGTCCCAATGTAGCAAAGCACTGGAGAAAATGAGACTGAGCATGTTTAGAGGAGCATGTTTAGACTTTTCACCTGTATGAGCGGTAGCCCACCAGGCATGTGAGAATGTGTCGATGGACACAAAAATATACTTAAGCTTTCCAAAAGGAGCATAGTGTGTGACATCCGTTTGCCACAATGAATTGGGCTTGAGTCCCCTGGGGCTTACCCCTGGCCATTGCAGAGGCGGTACCTGTAGAAAGAGTTGACAAGACTTACAGGTATGTATAATCTTCTTTAGGTCCTTGATGGGAACTTGAGGAAACCTCTTATGGAGATTACATGAGTGAGGTTATGTAACCCCTGAGCTTCATTCTGGCCTGCTCCCAGGACATGGGTGGAAGCCACCTTGTCTGCCTCTGCATTGCCTTGGGATAAAAGCCCAGGGAATCCTTGGTGCCCCCTAAGATGCTGTAAGAAAATAGGGGCTTCTCTCTCTTTAAGGAATGTAAGAGTCTGAATCATCAAGGGACTAATAGTGTTCCCACCCAACCGGATGTGAGAACCTAATAGCCCTGGAAGAAGATTGACTACATACAGACTGTCAGAAATCAAATTCATGGGCTCATTTATCTTTGTTAATGCTAAAGCAATGGCCATGAGTTCCTTGAATTGAGCTGAGCCATCACAAGTGTGGACAAATCTTTTTGATTTCTCATCTGTCCCCGGGTATACTATCACTGCAGCTCCAAATCTTCCCCCATCAGCGAAAACATTGTAGGCTTTTACTAAGGGCTCCCTAGTCCCTGGGATTCAGTGAGCTCTGCTGCTGGCGGGGCTGTAGTACTCGGGGGTGGGGTCGATCCCTGGATGCCCAGTGACCAGACGGGACGGGCCTCCCCAGCCACCTTCCCCAAACTGGGCCTTCCCAGCTGTCCCAGATCCAGTTGCAGTGCAGAGACAATGGTGGGTTCTCTTTTGTTAAATGCACCCCACGGCTCCCACCCATCGCCAGCCTGAGAGCAGTGCGCCACCCGTCTTTTGCGGGAGCCCCTGACTCGCACACACCTTAGTTCAAGGCAGGTCGGTTGGGCGGCTTTTGCCACCGACCCCGTGCACTCCGCTCCACCCTGCCCTTCTGATAAAGGTGTCCATGGGTCCTGTTTTCATGGATCCCAGGAGTCCCTGAATCTGGACAGGGCATGCCCGAGGTGCCGCTTCTTATCTTGGCAGCTTTTGGTTTCACTTCTGTTGCATTTCTGCATTCTTCCTCAAACTCTTCCCATGATTCCCATGTATCCCCAATAAAAACATTAGCCCCAAGTAGCCAGGGAGCCAAATGAACAGGCTCTGCCCAAAACTTTTGAGCTTCCAGATTTACAGATCCAATCCCCTGCTTTTAAGCATATCTCTCAGAGCTTTAAGCAGTGGGTCCTCAGGCTTATTGATTCCGTTACCCATCTTTCCTGGTCTTGCTTACTCCTAACTTCCTGATAGCCCCCAATCCATTTTTCTTCTTTCTTTCGTTTCTTCTTTTCACCTTCCTACGAGCCCCACTTTTGGCACCAGTTGTGGGGGGTTCGAGCCAGCGACCCCCACGCAGTGATTATTGGGGATGAGTAAGCGCACCATTTGCCAGCCCATGCTGCCCCCAGTACCAGGGACAATCAGACACAACAGGGAGCTCAGTCCAGTGGGGATTCATTTATTACAGGTGTTACAGAGTTTATAAAGGCACCTGGAAATCCCCCCTCCTGATGGCACCATGGAGTATTGTGATGTAACAATGGAACATTGCAAAATCATATTTTAACATTGTGATGGCACATTGGAGCACAATAATGGCACATGCATCCATAGTGTTGGTATATTGGAGCATTATTATGTTACAATGTAATATTGAGGAGTCATAGTGTAGCATTGTGATGGCACATTGGAGCAATATTTTGCCACATGGGGTGATAGTGCTGTCTCATTGAAGCATTGTGATATCACATTGGAGCAGTGTGAATTCATATTGTACCAATTTGATGGCACTATAGAGCAATATAATGGCACATGGGGCAATAATGGTGGCACATTGGAGCATTGTAATGTCACCTTGGAGCATTGTGATGACATATTGTAACACTCTGAAGGAGCATTGTGATGTCATATTGTAACATTGTGATGGCACATTGGAACAATATAAAGGCACATGGGGCGATAGTGTTGTTACATTGGAGCATTGTTATGTCACATTGGAGAATTGTGATGTCACATTGGAACATTTTGAAGTCATATTCTAACACTGTGATGGCACATAGAACCAATATAACTGCACAAGTGGTGATAATGTTGTCACATTGGAGAATTGTGATGTCACCATTGACCATTATGAATTCATATTGTCACATTGTGATGGCAGAGTGGAGCAAGATAAGGCACATGGGGAGACAGTTTTGGCACATTGGAACATTGTGATGTCACAGTGGAACTTTGTGAAGTCGTATTTTAACATTGTGATGACAAAGTGTAGCAATATAATGGAACATGGGGTGATAGTGCTCGACATTGGCGCATGTTGGATTCACATGGAATATTGTGATGTGAAATTGGAACATTGTGAAGTCATATTGTAACATTGTGATGGAACATTGCAGGAATAAAATGGCACATGGAGCCATGGTATTGGAATATTGGAGCATTTAGATGTCACATTCGAGCATTGTGAAGTCATATTGTAACATTGTGATGGCACCTTGGAGAATTGTGACCGCACATGGGGTGATAGTTTTCACACACTGGAATATTGTGATGTCATGTTGGAGCATTATGATGTCACAATAAAACATTGCAAAGTCATATTGTAATATTGTGATGGCACATTACAGCATTGGGATGTCACAATGGAATGTTGAGTAGTCATATTGTAACACTGTGATCGCTCACTGGAGCAATATAATGGCACAAGGGGCAATAGTTTTTTCACATTGAGCACTGTGATATCTCATTGGGGTATTGTGAGGGGACATTGTGCACATGTTTGCATATTGAACACGGTGACAACACAATGGATCATGGTAATTACACAATTGCGCATAATGATGTCACAATGAGCATTGTGATGGCAAAATGGAACATTGTGAAGTCATTGTAACATTTTGATGACACTTTGGAGCTATGTAATGGCAAATGGGGTTATAGTTTTGGCATATTGCAAGATCGTGATGTCACACTGGAGCATTGAGATGTCACAGTGGAACACTGGGAAGTAATACTGTGACATTGTGATGGTACATTGGAGCAATATGATGGCATATGTGGTGGTAGTGTAGGCACATTGGAGCATTGTGATGTCACATTTGAGCATTGTAATTTCACAGTGGAACATTGTGAAGTCATATTATAACATGCTGTTTGCACAATATAGCATTTTGATGTAACCATGGAACATTGTGAAATCACATTGTAACATGGTGATGGCACATTGGAGCAATATAATGGCATATGGGGCAATAGTTCTGGCACATTGGAGCATTGCGATGTCACATTGGAGCATTGTGATGTCACAATAGAACATTGAGAGGTCATATATGAGCATTGTGATGGCACATTTGAGCAATATAATGGCACATGTGTCCATAGAGTTGGCAAATTGGAGTATTATGATGTTACAATGCAACAATAAGAAGTCATATTGTAGCAATGTGATGGCACATGTGATCAATTTATTGGTTCATGGGGTAAGAGTGTTTGCTCACTGGAGCACTGCGATATCACATTTGAGCATTGTGATGTCACAATGGAACACTGTGAAGTCATTCTATCAGCGTGATGAAAACGTCTAGCAATATAATGGAACATGCGACGATAGTGCTGGACATCAGAGCATTTTGGTGTTACATTGTAATAAGATGATGTTACATTGTAATATGGTGATGTTACGTTAGACACTTTGAAGTCATGTTTTAACATTGTTATGGAACACTGGAGCAACATAA
Source organism: Nannospalax galili (assembly GCF_000622305.1). Lineage (NCBI taxonomy): Eukaryota > Metazoa > Chordata > Mammalia > Rodentia > Spalacidae > Nannospalax > Nannospalax galili. The sequence goes on from NW_008358945.1 coordinate 43,396, forward strand.
TGGCACATGGTGCAATAGTATTGGCAGGTTGGAGCCACATTGGAGCATTGTGAGGTCCCGCTGGAATTTTGTGAAGTCATTTTGTAGCATTGTGATGGCATCATGGAGCATTGTGATGTCACATTGGGTAATTTTGAGGGGATTGGGAACCGTGTTTGCATATTGAGCATGGTGACAACACAATGGATCACAGTAGTGACACAATTGCACATAGTGAGCATTGTGATGGCAAAATGGAATATTGTGAAGTCATATTTTTACATTGTAATGGCACAACAGAACATTGTGATGTCACATTGGGTAATTTTGAGGGGATTGGGAACCGTGTTTGCATATTGAGCATGGTGACTACACAATGGATCATGATTATGACAAAATTGCGCATAGTGATGGCACATTGGAGCATTGGGATGTCATATTGGAGCATTGTGATTTCACAATGGAATATTAAGAATTCATATTGTGACATTGTGATGGCACCATTCTCCAATGTGATGTCACGTTGGAGAATTTTGAGGGGACAATGGAACATTGAGGAGTCGTATTGTAACATTGTGATGGCATATTGGACCAATATAATGGCACATGGGCGATAGTGTTGGCACATTTAGGTATTGTGATGTACCATTGGAGCATTGTGATGCCACAATGGAACATTGTGAAGTCTTATTGTAACATTGTGATGGCACATTGGAGAAATATTATGGCACATGGGGTGATTCTGTGGGAAGGTTGGAGCATTGTGATGTCACAAAGGAACACTGAGAAGTCATTCTGTAACATTGTAATGGCACCATGGTGTATTGTGATGTCATATTTCAGAATTGTGGGGGGAAATTGAGCACCATGTCTGCATATTGAGCATGGTTATGAAACAGTCGATCACTGAAATGTTAAATATGCACATAGTGATTTCACAATGAGCACTGTGATGTCACAATTGAACATTGTGAGGTCATACTGTAACATTTTGAATGCACATTGGAGCAATATCATGGCACAGGAGGCGATAGTGTAGGCACAGTGGAGCATTGTGACTTGATATAGGAGGAACATAATGGCACAGGAGGCAATAGTGTAGGCACACTGGAGCATTGTGATTTCACAATGGAACCTTGTGAAGTTATATTGTAACGTTGTGATGGCACGTTGGAGCATTGTGATGTCACATTGGGTGATTGTGAGGGGAAATTGAGAACTGTGTTTGTATATTGAGCATGGTGACGACACAACGGACCATAGGAATTACAAAATGGCATATTGTGATGGCACAATGAGCATTGTGATTGCCGAATATTACACTGTGAAGTCATATTGTAACACTGTGATGGCACATTGAAGCCATATAATGGCACATGTGGCCATAGGGAGCATTGGGATGCCACATTGGAGCATTGTGATGACACATTCGAGCACTGTGATGTCACATTGGAGTATTGTAAGGTGGACTTAAGCATTGTGTTTGCATATTGAGCATGGTGGTGACACAATGGATTATTGTAATGACACAATGGAACATTGTGATGTCACATTGGAGCATAGTGCTGACACATTGGGGCATTGTGATGTCCCATTGGGCGATTGTGAGGAGACATTGAGCACCGTGTTTGTATATTGAGCATGGTGACAACACAATGGATCATTGAAATGACAGAAGGGCACATTCTGAAGGCAAAATGAGCATTGTGTTGGCACAATGGAACATTGACAAATCATATGTAATGTCATGTTGGCACATTGGAGAAATATAATGGCACATCGGGACATAGTATTGGTACATTAACGAATTGTGATGTCACAATGAGCATTGTGATGGCACAGTGGAACAATGTGAAGTCATACTGTGATACTGTGAAGGCACATTGAAGCAAAATAATGGTACATTTGACCATAATGTTGGCACATTGGAGCATTGTGATGTTACAGTGGAGCATTGTGATGACACATGGGGTCATTGTGATGTCACATTTTTGGAATGTGAGGCGACATTGAGCACCATGTTTTCATATAGAGCATTGCATTGTCACATTGGAGCCTTGTGATGTAAAAATGGAACATTGTGAAGTCATACTGTAACATTTTGATGGCACCATAGAGCATTGTGATGTCACATTGGGGGGTTTTTGAGGGGACATTGAGCACCGTGTTGCACATTAAGCATGGTGACGACACAATGGGTCAAGTAATGACACAATTTTGCATGGTGATGTCACAATGAGCAATGTGATGTCTCAATGGAACATCATGAAGTCAAATGGTAATAGAATGATGGCATGGGGGAGCATCATAATGTCACAATGGAACATTTTGAAGTCATATTGCAACGTTGTGATGGCACATTGGATCATTGTAATGTCATATTGGAGCATTGTGATGTCACAAAGGAACATTGTGAAGTCATATTGTAACACTGTGATGGCACATTGGAGCAGTATAATAGCACCTGGGGTGATAGTGTTGGCACATTGGAGCACGGGGATGTCACATAGGAGCATTGTGATTTCAAAATGGAACTCTTTAAAGTCATATTTGAACACTGTGATGGCATGTTGGAGCATTATGATGTCACAATGGAGCCTTGTAATGTCACATTGGATCATTGTGATGTCACAATGGGACATTGTGAAGTCATATTGTGACATTGTGTTGGCACATTAGAGCAATGTAATGGCACATGGGGCAATAGTGTTGGCACATAGGAGCACTGTGATATCTTTTTGGAGCATTGGGTTGTCCAAATGGAACATTATGAAGTCATATTGTAACATTGTGATGACACATTGGAGCAATAAATGGGAAAAGGGGCGATAGTGATGACACATTGTAGCACTGTGTTGTCATATTGGAGCTTTGTGATGTCACAATGGAACATTTTGAAGTCATGTTGTAACATTTTGATGGCACCATGGAATATTTTGATGTCATATTGACAGGTTGTGAGGGAACATTGAGCACTATGTTTCTACATTATGCATGGTGATGACACAATGGATCAAGTAATAACACAATTTTGCATAGTGATGTCACAATGAGCAATGTGATGAACGATGGAACATAGTGAAGTCATATTGTAATATTGTGATGGCACGATGGAGCATTGTAATGTCACAATGAAACATTTTGAAGACATACTGTAACACTGTGATGGCACACTGGAGCAACATAATGGCACTGGGCCATAGTGCTGGCATACTGGAGAATTGTGATGTTAAGTTGGAGCATTGTGATGTCACATTGTACCACTGTGATGTCACATTAGGAGATTTTTTAAAGGAAGACTGAGAAACGTGTTTGATGTCACATTGGAGCATTGTGATGTCACAATGGAACATTGTGAAGTCATATTGTAATATTATGTTTGCATATTGGAGCAACTTAATGGCACATGGGGCGATAGTGTTGGCACATTGGAACACTGTGATATCATTTTGGAGCATTGTGATGACACAGTGGAACGTTTTGAAGTCGTATTGTAACACTGTGATGACACATTGGAGCATTGTGATGTCACACTGGAACCTTGTGATGTCACAATAGAACATTGTGATATCATATTGTAACATTGTAATGTCATATTCAGGGATTGTGGGGGTACATTGAGCCCCGTGTTTTCAAATTAAGCATGGTTACAACACAGTGGATGATGGTAATATCACAACTGTGCAGCGATTTTACAATGAGCACTGTGATATCATAATGGAACATTGTGAAGTCATAGAGTAACATTGTGATGGTGCCAAGGACGATTGTGATGTCACATAGGGGCATTAAAAGGAGAGACTGAGCACTGTGTTTGCATATTGAGCATGGTGACAACACAATGGATCATGGTAATGACACCTAGTGATGGCACATTGGAGCATTGTGATGTCATATTGGAGCCTTGTTTTGTCACAACAGAATATGAGAAGTCATATTGTAACATTGTTATGTCATATTGGAGCGTTGTCATAAAACAATGGAGCACTGTGAAGTCATACACTAACATCGTGATGGCATATTGGAGCAATATAATGGCACATGGGGAGAATGTGTTGGCACATTGGAACTTTGTGATGGCACATTGGAGCATTGTGATTTCATATTGTAGCATTGTGGTGGCACATTGGAGAAATATAATGGCACATGGGGGAATAGTGATGTCACATTAGAGCATTGTGATAAAATAACAGAAAATCGTGAAGTCATACAGTAACATTGTGATGGCATATTGGAGTAATACAATGGCACATGGGGTGATACTCTTGGCCCATTGGAGCATTGAGATGTCGAAATGGAACATTGTGTAGTGATATTTTAACATTGTAATGGCAACATGGAGCATTGTGATGTCACAATGGTACATTTTGAAGACATATTGTAGCATTGTGATGACACCATGGAGCATTGTAATGTCACATTGGGGGATTGTGAAGGGACATTGAGCACTGCCTTTGCAAGTTGAGCATGGTGACGAGACAATTGATCATGGTAATGACACAATTGCCCATAGTAATGTAACAATGAGCATTGTGATGTTACATTGGAACACTGTGAAGTCATACTATAACATTGTGATGGCACATTGGAGCAGTATAATGGCACATGGGGCGATAGTTTGGCACATTGGAACATTGTGATGGCACATTGGAGCATTGTGATTTCATATTGTAACATTGTGAAGGCACATTGGAACAATATAATGGCACATGGGGTGATAGTGTTTGCACATTGGATCATTGTGATGGCACATTGGAGCATTGTGATGTCACATTGGAGCATTGTGATGTCACAATAGAACAATGCGAAGTCATATTGTAACATGGTGTTGTCATATTCAGGGATTCTGGGGGGACATTGAACCCTGTGTTTGTATGTTAAGCATGGTTAGGACAGAGTGGATGATGGTCATATCACAGTTGTGCATAGTGATTTCACAATGAGCACTGTGATGTCATAATGGAACATTGTGAAGTAATACAATAACATTGTGGTGGCAATAAGGAGGATTGTCATGTCACATGGGTAAATGTAAGGGGATATTGAGCACCATCTTTACATTTTTAGCATGGTGACGACACAACGGATCATGGTAATGACACAATTGTGCATAGTGATGGCACATTGGAGCATTGTGATGTCATATTGGAGCCTTGTGATGTCACAATGGAATGTTGAGAAGTCATATTGTAACATTCTGATGGAACCATGGAGCATTGTGATGTCACATTGGAACATTGTGTTGGCACAATGAAACATTGAGGAGTCATATTGCAACATTTTGATGGCATATTGGAGCAGTATAATGGCACATGGAGTGATAGTGTTTGCACTTTTGGGCATTGTGACGTCACATTGGAGCATTGTGACATCGCAATGGAACACTGTGAATCATACTGTAACATTATGATAGTATATTGGAGCCATATAATCGCAGAAGGGGCCAGAGTGATGTCACATTGGAGCATTGCGATGTTGCTTTGAGCATCGTGGTCACACTTTGGAGCATTGTGGTATAACTTTGGATCATTTTGATAGCACATGAAACTTTGTAAAACCAAACTGGAATATTGTGCTGACATATTCGTGCATTATATTTGCACACAGAGCATTTTCATATCACATTAGGGGCCTTGTGAGGGGACATTCAGCATTGTGATGTCACATTAAGCATTGTGGTGACACACTGGAGAATTGCAGTGTCACAGTGAAGCATTGTGATGATGCATTGGAGCATTGAGATGTCACTTTGGGTGATAGTGAGAGGTCATTGAGAACCGTGATTTCATATTGGGCATGGAGACGACACAATGGATCATTGTAATGACATAATGGAGCATTGTGATGGCACAATGGAACATTGTTAAGACATATTGTAACACTGTGATGGCACTTTGGAGCAATATAATGGCACATGGAGCCTTAGTATTGGCACATTGGAGCCTTGTGACGTTAAATTGGAGCATTGTGATGACACTTTGGAGCATTGTGATGTCACATTTGGGGATTGTGAGGGAATTTTGAATAATTGAGCATGATGACAGAACAATGGATCATTGTAATGACACAATGGCGCATTGTGGTGACTCAATGGACATTGTGATGGCAAAAGGGAATATTGTGCATTCATATTGTAACAATGTGTTGGCACATTGGGGCAATGTAATGGCACATGGAGCAATAATGTTGTCACATTGGAGCATATATTTGGCACATGAAACAATGGAATACCAAGTTTGTATATTGTGATCAAACATTGGGGGCATTATATTTGCACACTGAGCATAGTGATGACATGAGATTCCTTGTGAGGGACATTCAGCATTGTATTGCCACAATGAGAATTGCGGTGGCACATTGGAGCATTGTGATGTCCCATTTGGTGATCAAGAGGGTACGCTGAGCACCGTTTTGGCATATTGAGCATGATGACGACACAATGGATCATTGTAATGACAAAATGAGGCATTGTGATTGCGCAATGAGCGTTGTGATGGCACAATGGAACATTGTGAAGTCATATTGTAACATTGAGATGGGACATTTGAGAAATATAATGGCATATGGGACGATAGTGTTGGCACATTGCAGCATTGTGATGGCACAATGGAATATTGGGAAGTCATATTGTAACATTGTGATGCAAATAGGAGCAATATAATGGCACATGGTGGTAGAGTGTTGGCACATTGGAGCATTGTGGTGTCACATTGGATAATTGTGATGCCACCTTGCAAATGTGATATCACATTCGGAGATTCCAATAGCACATGGAGCCATAGTGTTGGTTCAATCGAGCACTGTGATGTCACGTTTGAGCATTGTGAAAACACATTGGAGCATTTTGATATCACATTGGGTAATGTGAGGGGACATTTAGCACCGCGTTTGCATACTGAGTATTGTGATGACACAAAGAATCATTGTGAAGACACAATGGTGCATTATGATGGCACAATGAGCATTGTTATGGCACACTGGAAAATTGTTTAATCATATAGTAACATTGTGATGGCACATTGGAGCAAAATAATGGTAAATGGGGCCAAAATTTTAGCACATTGGACATTGTGATGTGTCAGTGGAGCATTGTAATGACAAACTGGAGCATTGTGATGTCACATTGGGGGATTGTGAGAGGAAATTGAGCACCGTTTTTGTATATTGAGCATGGTGATGACACAATGGATCATTGTAATGACACAATGTCGATTTGTGAGGGCACAAAGAGCATTGTGATGGCACAATGGAACATTGCAAAGTCATATTGTAACATTGCAATGCCACACT
>NW_008358945.1:51307-52384 GCF_000622305.1 Nannospalax galili
TGATGGCACATTAAACATTGCAATATCAAATTGGAGTATTGCAATGACACATTTTGACATTATATTTGCACACTGAACATTGTGATAACACATTAGGGTCCTTCTGAGGGGACATTCAGCATTGTGATGTCACATTGAGGTTTTTTTGGAGCATTGTCATGTCACATGGAGGTAATGTGATGACCCATTGGAGAATTGTGATGTCACATTGGGAGACTGTGAGGGGATACTGAGCACTGTGTTTGTACATCGACCATGTTGAGGACACAATGGATCATTGTAATGATACAATGGCGCATTGTGATTGCAAAGTGAGAATTGTGGTCGCACAATGGAATATTGTGAAGTCATATTGTAACATTGTCATGGCACATTGGAGCAATATAATGACACATGGGGCCATAGTGTTTGCTGATTGGAGCATTTTGTTGTCACATTAGAGCTTTTGATGTCACATTGGGGGATTGTGGGGGATATTGAGCACCGTGTTTGCATATTGAGCATGGTGACAATACAATGGATCATTGTAATGACAAGATGTTGCATTGTGGTGGCACATGAGCATTGTGATGTCAGAATGGAACGTTGTGAAGTCATATTGAAACATTTTTATGTCGCATCAGAGCTATATAATGGAACATGGAGCCATACTGATGGCACATTGGAGCATTGTGATGGCACATGAAACATTCCAATACCAAACTGGAATATTGTGATGACACATTGAGTCATTATATTTGGCTACTGATCAGTGTGATGACACATTAGGGGCCTTGTGAAGGGACATTCAGCATTGTGATATCAAATTGAGCATTGTACTGACACATTGGAGCATGGGGATGTCACATTGGGATGTCACATTCAGCATTTTTTTGACACATTGGAGAATTGTTTTGTCACACTGGGGGATTGTGAGAAGACATTGAGCACCGTATTTGCATATTGAGCATCGTGATGACACAGTGGATCATAGGAATGACACAATGGTGCATTGTGATGGCAGAATGATGGCACAATGGAACACTGTAAATTCATATTGTAACATTGAGATGGCACATTGGAGCAATATAATGGCAC
>NW_008358945.1:52713-53215 GCF_000622305.1 Nannospalax galili
TTAACCCTATCCCTGACTCTAACCTAACCCTAACCTTAAACATAGCCCTAGTCTTAACCCTAACCCCAAGTCTAGCACTAAACCTGACCCTAAGTGTAATTCTAACCCTAAACATACCCCTCACCCTAAACCTAAACATGACCCTAGCCCTAACTATAACCTTAACCCTTACTCTATCCCAACCCTAACCCTGAACAAAACCCTAGACCTACTGTTATCCTTAGGCTTTTCCCTAACCCTAAACCTAACCCTAAATATAATCCCAACCCTAAACAAAATCTTCCCCCTAACTCTACCCCTAAGCCTAACCCTAATCCTGACAAAAACATAAACCTAGATCCAACCCTAAAACTAACCCTAACCAAAATTGAAACTTCACTCTAACTCAACAGAAACCTTAAACTTGCCCTAACCTTAAACCTAAACATAAGCCTAAAACTAACCTAGCTCTAACCCTAACCCCTCCCTAACCTTAACCCTAATAATTACTCTAAACCAAACA
>NW_008358945.1:53274-55909 GCF_000622305.1 Nannospalax galili
ACACTAAACTTAACCCTACATGTAAACCTTGCGCTAACCCTAACCCAGAGTCTAAACTTAATACTCTCCCTAAACAAAATCCTAGGCCCAACCTGAACCCTAATCTTAATGCATACCCTATAACTAAACCTAACCCTAAACCTAGCCCTAACCCTAAACGTAAACCTAAACCTAAGCTTAACCCTACAAGTGCCCCTAAACCTAACCCTATGCCTGAACCTAAGCCTAATAACAATCCTAAGTATAAAGCTAGATGCCACCCTCAACCTCATGCTACTCTAACTCTAAACATGGTCCAAGGTCTAAAATTAACCCTAAGCCTAACTTTGACCTAACCATAGACCTAAACCTAGCCCTAATATTAACCTTTGAACAAATGCTAAACGTCATACTAGCTCCAGCTATAAACCTATTCCTAACCCTAGCGCTAACCCTTATGCTAAGCCTAATCCTATTACTACAAATAAACCTATACTTAACCCTAGCCATAAGCATAATCCTATTGTAATCCTAAACCTGCCTCTAAACCTAATCCTAACACTTAACCTCACACCAACGCTAAACACAGTCTTAACCCTAACCCTAAGCCAATCTTTAACTCTAACTCTCATCGAAAACTAAGCCTAACCCTAAACATAACCTAATCCTAAACATAATCCCTGCACAAACCCTAACCTACACTAAATCCTAACCCTAGTTCTATCAGCAACCATACCGTGAAACAAACTCTACAATTAACACTAATTCTAACCCTAATATTAAACTTTGACTTATCACTGACTCTAACAATAGCCTTAGCAATAAATCTAACCTACCCCTAGCCCTAGCCCTAGCCCTAGCCCTAACACTAACATTAAACCTAAACCTAGAGCTAAACAAAGCAATATGCATAACCCTAAATCTTACCCCAACTCTAATTCTAACCCTAAATTTAAGCCTATACCTAATACTAAGCCAAACCCTACACATAACCTCAGTCCTAAACTTAACCTTAACCCTAACCCGAAAACTAACACTAACCCTTCATGTAACACTAACTGTAAATCTACCCTAAAATTTAACCTAATACTAACCCTCAATATATAACTTAGACCCAAATCTACCCATAACCAAACTCCCAAACCTTATCCTAAACCTAATCCTAACCTTTAACTTAAACAGCGTGAACATGAGCAAAGCCTTATTGCTAACACTAAGCCTTGCCCTCACCATAAGCCAAACCTTAAAACTAAGCATAAACATACACATAACCATAGCTGTAAACCTGTCCTTAGCCTAAAGCCTAATCCCAACATTCAATATATTACCTAGACACAATACTAACCTTAAACCATTTCAGAAACCTAGCCTTAAATCTAACCCTAAATACAACCATAATACTAATCCTAGCCTTAGCCCTAACCATACCCTAATATTAAACTTTGAACTAATCCTAATCCTAACCCTAGCCCTATCCATAAACCTGATCCTATCCCTAGCCCTAAACCTACCCCTAACCCTAATATTATCATACGCCTAAGCCTAAACCTATAAATAAAACTAACCTCAAACCTAACCCTAACTCCACCCTAGCCCAATTTGTAGAGCTAATCTTTACTGTAAACCCTCAACACTAATGCTAATCTTAATCTTAAAACTGCCCATAGACTGAATCCTGACCATAGTTCTACTTTAACTGTATTCCAAAGCTTAAACCTCACCCTAACCCAAGTAAAAATCCTATCCCTAACTCTAACGATAATCCAAACACGTAACTTTGCCCTAATCCTAAAAATAACCATAGCCCTAACTCTAATACTAGCTCTAACTGTAACCTTAGCTTAACCATAACTGTAAACGTATTCTTAGCCCTAATTCTAACACTAACTGTATCCCTAACACAAACCTAAACCTAGTGTGAGGCTAGCTCTAAACCTCACACTAACCCAACATAATCTTAGCCCAGATGACAATCCTAACTATGCCCTAATGCTTAATGTAGCCCTAAACGTAAACCTAACACTAAAGCTAAACTTAACCCTAAATATAGCAATAGCCCTAACGTTAACTTTAGCATAACACTAAACCCAAACCTAAACCTAAGTCTAACCCTAACCATAGCACTAGCCCTGAACCCAACCCTAACCCTACACCTAACAATAATCAAAACCCTAAACCGACCCTAGACCTAATCTTAACCATAAATCTACTGTAGCCCAAGCCCTATACCTACCTTTAACACTAGCCTTAAACATAAAACCGTCCTTAAACATAATCCTAGCACTGATCCTAATGTTAAGCCTATCCCTAATCCTTTCTCTAGTTCTAAACCTAACCCTAATCCTAAACTTCAAGCTAACCCTCATAGTAGTAGAAATCATTGACCTTATCCTAAACTATCCCTACCCTAACCATAAACCCAACCAGAAATTTATCCCTATCCTTAACTGTAATCCAAACCCTAAAAGTATCCAGAGATGAAAACCAAACAGTAGCCCTGAACATAACCCTTTTCTGAATCCTAAAATTAACCCTTCTCCTAATCCTAACCCTAACCATAAACCTGACCATAACCCTAACCCTAACCCTAACCTAACCCTAACCCTAACCCTAAACCCTAACCCTAACCCTAACCCTAACCCTAACCCTAACCCTA
>NW_008358945.1:55928-66259 GCF_000622305.1 Nannospalax galili
AACATTAACTCTAACCAAACCTATAACACTAATACTAACCCTAAATGTAGCCCTAGCCATAAAACTAACCCTAAAGTTACCTATAAGCCTAAATTTAGGCTTATGGTTAGGTCTAGGGTTCGGGTTAGGCTTAGGGTTGTCCTTAGGTTTAGGTCTAGGCATAGGTATAGTGTTAGGATGAGTGTCAGGCTAATAACTAATAGTAAACCTATCCCTATCCCTAAACATACACATAGCCCTAATACTAATCCTTAACCTAACCCAAACTGTAACCAAAACCACAATACTAACCCTACTTATATAGTCTAGAACCAAACCTAACATTAACCAAAGATTTAAACATAAACTTTGACCTAACCCTAAAATTAAGCCTAACCCTACACTATCCCTCCCCCTAAAACTACCCCAACTGTAACCTGAACCCTAACGCTCATTATATAACCTAGAGCCAAACCTAACAGTAACTCTATCCAGAACCCTAGCCCTAAATGTAAATCTAATCATAACCCTAAAATCTATCCTAGTCCTAACCCTCACTCTAACCCTGCACTAACATTAACCCTAACCCTAATCCTAATCCTAAACATAAATTTAGACCCAAAACTAATTTGAATTCTAACCCTTACCCTAACCCTAACCCTTACCATCAACATAACCCTAAGCCTAGTCATAGTCCTAACCCTAAACCTAGCTGTAAGTCTAGCCCTAACACTAAACCTTAAGACCATAGTCTTAGCCCTAATACTAATTATAGACCTAATATTAAACTTTGATCTAATCATATTCCTAGCACTAACCCTATTCCTAACCCCAAGCCTATCCCTCGACCTAACTCTAACCTTAGCCCTAAACCTAATGCTGAACATAAACTTAGGTTTGTAAGAATAATCCTAACTATAATACTCACTGTAAACCTAACCCTAAACTTAAACATAATAGCCCTAAAAGTAATGCTAGTGCTACCACTATTCCTAACATTAAACACAACTACAGACAAAATCCTTACCTAAACTAAACCTAATCCTAACCATAACCCTAAATATAATCATAGCAAAATTCCTAACATTAAACCTACCCTAAAAATAAACCTAACCCTACTCCACATCCTAACTTAAACTCTAACTAACCCTAAGCTCAGCAATAACAATAACTGAAATCCTAACTCTTATCCTAACCCTAACCTTAATGCTGATTCTAACCCTAAACCTAAATCTAAGCCTAATCCGACACTTACCCGAACCCTAATCATACAACTAAAACTAAACCTAATCCTAATAATAATTCTAATGCTAAATCCTAGACCTATATTAAGCCTAACCTTAATGTTAAGCTTTGCCCTAAACCTATCTCTATCACTATGGAAAGCCATAAAATTATCCCTAGCCCCAACATTAAATCTAACCCTAAGCCTAGCCCTTAACCTAAACCTAACACTAACCCTAACCCTGACCCTAACTGTAACCCTCACCCTAAACTTAACCCCAGCCCTGACACCAACACTAAACCTAGCCCTAACCCTAATCCTAACCCTAATCCTAATCCTAACCCTAGCCCTGAAACTTAGTCACGTTACCCTAACTCTCTCTAGCACTAACCCTAGGCCCAAATCTAACCCATGTCATAAACCATAAACTACTGCTATACCTAACGCTAAATCTAATATAAACCTTTGACTTAACCCATACCCTAACACATGTGCTTGCCATAAACCTAATGAAACTTCTAGCTGTAGATCTAACCATAAACATAATCCTAAAACTAAGCTCCCAGAGCACTTAACCCTTAACCTTACACTAATCTTAAACTTAACCCCAACTGTAACGTTACCCTAACTCTAAATCTACCTCTATACCTAACCGCAACCCTTGCTCTAACCCTAAAAGTAATCCCAGACTTAAATTTAAGACTAAACATAATCCTAATGCTTAAACAAACTATAACACTAAACATACCCTAGACCTACCACTAAACCAAGCCCTCTCCCCAACCCTAAACCTGAACCTAACCCTAACCATAACACTAAACATAACCCTAGTCTGAGCATTTACCATAATCCTACATTTAAGCCTAACCATACACATAACCCTAGCACTAACCAAACCTCTAACCCTAACCCTAACCAGAGACTTTACCCCAACACTGTTCCGAAACCTAACTTTAACCCTAACCCTAGCCCTAACCTAAATAAAATCCTAACACTTAACCTAACCCTTACCCTAAACCTAATTATAAACATAGCCCTAACCCTAAAGCTAAATTCAAACCTGAGCCTAAACCTACAAATAACCATAACCCTTACCATAACCCTAACCCTAACTCTAATCCTAACCCTAAACATAACCCTAGAACCAATCCTAAACATAACTCTCTTGTTAATGCGAACAATAACCCTAGCCCTAACCCTAAACTTGACCCTAACTCTAGGGTTAAACCTAACCCTAAACACAATCTTAAAACTAACATTAGACATAAGACTATCCCTAACCCAATACTAACCTCTGACCTAAGCCTAGCCCTTATGGTAGTCCTATCCATAAATCTAACCTTAAAACAATCCCAAAACATAACTATAATCCTATCATAATCTGAATGCTAAATTGTGCTGTAGCCCTAGCCATAAATCAAACCTTAACTCTTGTCCTAACCCTAACTATAATCCTAAACCTAAACACAACCATAGCCCTAAACCTAAACTTAGCCTTAAACCTAAACCTAATCCTCCACATAATCTTAGCCCTAAAAGTACCTGTAATACTAAACCTAACCCTTACACTAGCCCTAGCCCTAGCCCTAGCCCTAAACATGACCCTAATCCTACCCAAAAATCTAACCCTAACTGTATCCCTATCACTGCCTCTAACAAAAAAAATAACCCTAACCCTAACCATAGGCCTAATCCTAACCATAAATGTAACCCTCATGTAAATCTAACCATAAACATAACAGAGCCCTAATACTAACCCTATACTGAGCCCTAAATTTAACCTTAAACCAACCCTAACCATAGCCCAAATCCTAAACCTAGCCATAATCCTTATTGGACCCATAATCCGACCTCTAAACTGAACCTTAAAACTTACCTAATTGTAATGGTAATTCGAACCCTGTTTCCCTAATCACAACCTTGAAATTAAACTATAACCAAATCTCACCCTTACTGTAATATTAAATTTGATGTAACCCTAACCCTACTCCTAGCATAAATATAACCCTAAGCCTAGCACTAACCCTAAAAATCTAACCCTAAATGTATCCCTAAACCTAATCCTAGAGCAAATCCTAAACCTAACGAAAATCATAATCTTAACACTTAACCTCACCTTACCCCTAAATACAACACTAGCCCTAACCCTAACCCTATCTCTACTGCTAACTCTAACCCTAACCCTAAACCTAACCCTAACCACAAACATAATCCTAGAACTATCCTGAACCTCAACCTTAATCCCAAATTTACACCTCTGCATAACGCAAGCCCTAAAATTACCTCTAATCCTAAATCTAACCCTAATCCTAGCCCTAAACTTCAACATAACCCTAGCCCTATCTGTAACATTAATCCTAACCCTTAACCTAACACTAACCCTAAACATTACCCTGACCCTAACCCTAAACATTAACCTTTCCCTTCTCAGCACTAACCTAGGACTAACCTCAAATCCTAAATCTAACCCTAACCCTGAACCTAGGCCTAACCATAATCAAAATCCTAAATCCAACCCTAGAAGTAACCCTAAACCTAACCTTAGTATTAACATTTTCCCTAATTTAACCCTAACTTTAGACCTAACGTTAATCTAACCCTAACCCTATCCTCTTAACATAATCCTAGACCCAACACTAACCCTAACACTTAGCGAGACCCTACCCATAATCCTATCCAAAGGCCTAAACCTAAATCATCACCCTAAACCTGACGCTAGACCTAACCCCTCTCCTAACCCCAAACCTAAAAATAACTCTGTCCTACATCTAACTCCAACCATAACCCTAAGTCTAATCCTAACCATAGTGCTAGGCCAAGACCTAAACCTAACCCCAAAATTAAACATATACCTAACCATAAGTACAACCCTAATGTTCAACATTGACCTAAACCTAACTCTAACACTAGTCCTAGGCATAAACCAAACCCTAACCACAGCCCTAAACATAGCTTCAGCCCTAAGCCTAAACCTAACCCTTGACCTAACCCTAGCCCCAAACTCACCCTACTCTAGTTATAATCATAATCCTAAAGTTTACTTAACCTTAACCCTAAACATAACCCTAGAAATAACTCTAAACCTAACCCTAACCCTAAATCTAATCCTAAACTTAGTCCTAGGTCTAATCCTAACCTTAAGCCTAGCCTTAACCCGACCCCTATCAAAACCCCAATCTTCACCTAATCTAATACTGCACTGACCCAAACCCTAGCCCTAAACCTACCCATAACCCTGAACATAACCCTACCTTAACCCCTACATTATCCCTCACCAAAACCCTACCACTAAACTTAACGCTACCTTAACCTTAACGCTAAACCTAAGCCTAAACATACATGTAACCCTAGCTGTAACCCTACCTCTAACCCTAACCTTAACCCTGGACCTAACACTACACCTAACATTAATCCTAGCCCTATTCATAACCTTAATCAGAACGATTAACCTAACCTTCACAATAAACATAACCCTAGCCCTAATCCTAACCCTAACCCTAGGCCTCACTGTAGTCCTAGCCCTAAACTTAAACCTAATCCTAGACCTAAACCTAACCTTAACACTAACCCTAAACTTAACTGTCCCCAACCCTAACCCTAACCCTAAATCTAACACTATCCCTAAAACCAAACATAGCCCTAAACATAGCCCTACCTCTAAAGAAAACCTCACACTAACCATAAGTGTGGCCCTTGACTTAAGCCTAACTCTAACCTAATACTAACTCTTTCTCCTTATCCCCTAGGTTCCTCATATACCCTTCTAGCCATAATCATAAACCTAACCCTAACTGTAAGCCAACACCTACAGGTAATCCTAAACCTGTCCATAACACTAATCCTATATGTAAACCTAACCCTAGACCTAAACTTAAACCTTATCCTAAATGTAACCATGCTCCTAAAACTAAACCTAAATATGTACCATAGAAACAACCTGAAACCTAAACAAAACTTTTACCATAAACCAAATCTTAACCATACACATAATTCTAGACTTAACCATACATCTAATGCTAACCAAAAACCTAACCCTAACCCCAGCCCTAGCCCTCAGCTTTAAACTAATCCTAGCCCTAACCATAAACCTAATCCTAACTCAGAACATACCCCAACCCTAAACACAACCTAACCTTAACCCTAATCCTAACTCTAACCCTAGCCCTAACCTGAAACACTAACCTAGCACTAACCCTAAACATAACCCTAGCCCTAACTCTACTACTCATCATAAACCTAATCCTAACACTTAAGCAACTACCAAACATTAACATAACATTAACGTTATCACTAACCCTAAACCTAACCCTAGCACTAACCCTAACACTAATCCTAATCCAGGCCTAACCCTGATCTAACCCTAACTCTAAGCATAACTGTAGCTGCAACCCTGAACATAGCCATAACTGTAATGTTAATCCTATCTCTAACTATCACCCTAACCTTGAACCTACCCCTAGACCTAGTACTAACCCTAACTGTGGTGGTTTGAATGAAATGTCCCCTATGAGTTCTAAGTATTTGGACATATTGTCCCTAGATGATGGCACTGTTTTGGGAAGTTTTAGAAGCCGTCACTGGGGATGGGCTTAGAGAGTTCTTAAGCCTTGCCAGATCTCCAGTTGTTCTCTTGCTTCCTGTGACTGCATGATGATGTGAGAGCTTAGCTTCTGCTGCACTGGTCCAGCCACCTCCAGCCACCATGGCTCCCTGCCGTGATGGACTGTAATTCCCCTGGAATTGTAAGCTCAAACAAACTCTTCTTTCTATGAATTGCTCAGGTCAGTGTGTCGATCCCAGCCACAGAAAAGTGACTACTACAGTAATTGGTACCAGGAGTGGGGTGTTCACTCTGAAGAACCTGAAAATGTGGGGATTTTGGAAAACTGTGGAACACTTTGGAAGTTTGGCCTAGGAAAATCCTTGATTGCTGTAAGCAGAGCCTAACAGGCCATTCCATTCTAGTAGGGGCTTGGAAGAAAGTGGTGCTGAGAACAATGTAGTTCCCAAGGGAAATAAGGACTTAAGCAGCACTTGGGATATTTTGGCAAAGAGTCTGTCTGGTCCCTGCTCTCGACCTAAATGATTGCCCAGGGCTAAGTTGAAAAGCAATGGACTAATTTGTCTGGTGGAGGAAATTTCAAGACAACCTAACGTAGAAATGATCGCATGGCTATTAATTGTGAATATCATACAGATTTACAGGGAAAAAGAGCAAATGAGGAAGAAAGAAATTAAGAGTGTACAGGATGGATTGAAAAAGAGCCTTAGGAAGATAAATATTGGACCCTTGGCATGTGATGGAGAAGATCCCATTGATAAGGAGATTAAAGTGATTAAAGAGGGGCCTAGAGATTCAAACTTGAACAATGGAGAGAGTGCCTCCAGGTCAAGACAACATCCAATTAAGCCTCCAACTTGTGAAAGTAAAATGCTGCAGGGACCACTGAAGAGAAAACCTTCTAAAATGGATAAAGCAGTGCTGGGTAAATTGAAAACTTGCAGTCATACTTGGCAGTGTTCCTCAGCTGGTGCTGGCTTTAGAGGACTGAAAGGTGGAATAGTGAGGGGGTGGTCTATTCTTCCCTTAAGGTTTCAGAGAAACTTAGAGGCCAGGTAGCATGAAGCAGAAGTTCCCCTGCCTAGAAGAGGCACTGGTAAGCCATTGCTTACAGCTGTGAAGGTGAAGCCTTGTTGGCAATGGAGACCCCAAGCCGATTGTGATAACAGAGCTGTGAGGCATCTACCAAGAAGACCTGCACACAGGGAGTGGTACCAGCACAGGAGAGAGATGTATGTTGCATGCAGTAAAGCTAAAGAGGCTGAGCCATCTAAGCCCTTTGGAAGTAAAGTCCCAGAAGTTGGATGTGGAACCACTGGATTTGGTGTTTGACCACTGGTTTTTGGTCTTGTATTAGTCCAGTATTTCCTTGCTATGCCTCCATTCATCCCTTTTGGAAAGGTAATGTGTATTCGGTTCCACTGTATGTTGGGAGTATGTAATTTGTCTTTTGATTTTACAGAGGCTTACAGTTAAGATATTTACCTAAATCCACTTTGGACTGTGGATTTTTGAGTAGTATTGAGAAAGATAATAACTATGGGGAATTTGAAAGCTGGACTAAATGTATTTTGCATTTTATATAATCATGAGCCTATGCGGGCCAGGGGGTGGAATGTGGTGGTTTGAATGAAAATGTCCCCCATAACCTCCAAGTGTTTGGACATTTTTCCCCAGATGATAGCGCTGTTTTTGGAGGTTTTAGAAGGTGTGGCTATCCTGGAAGAAGTACGTCACTGGGGTTGGGCATAGAGCATTCTTAAGTCTTGCCAGGCCTCCAGTCATCTCTTGCTTCCTGTGCCTGCATGATGGTGTGAGAGCTTCCGTTCTGCTGCTCCTGCTCCAGCCACCTCCAGCCACCATGCCTCCCTGCCATGACAGACTGTAATTCCCCTGGAACCGTAAGCTCAAATAAACTCTTACTTCTATAAATTGCTTTGGCCAGTATTTCTATCACAACAACAGAAAAGTGACTAATACACACATACACACTCAAAATGGGAAAACATATGAATAGGTATTTCTAAAAGGAGACACACAGATACCAGAAGCTGGAAAGATCTACCATGCTCATGGATCAGTAGGATTAATATTGTGAAAATGGCTATCCTGCCAAAAGCAATCTAAAGATTCAATGCAATCCTTATTAAAATTCAAACCCAATTCTTCACAGAAGTTGAAAAAAGAATCTCAAATCTCATATGGAAACATAAGAAATCTATGATAGCCCAAAAAATCCTGAACAATAGAAGAAGAGCTGCAGGTATCACACTCCCTGATTTCACATGTATATACTACAGAGTTCTAGTAATCAAAATGACATGCCAGTAACATAAAAATCAACACACTTATAAATGGAAAAGAGTTGAGGACCCAGATTTAAGTCCAGGCAGTTACAGTCACTTGATTTTTTTACTAAGGGGAAACAAACACATCTTGAACAAAAGACAGCATTTACACTATATGGTGCTGGTCAAACTGGATAGCTATATATAGGAGAATGAATTTAGATATCTATATGTCACCATGATCAAGATTCAATTCCAAGTAGATCAAGGACTTCCTCATAAGACCTGATACCCTGAAACTGATAGAGGGGAGTGTTGTGAATGCAGTGGAACTTAAATCACAGAACAGACTTTCTGAAAAAGACAGTGCAGGCATTAAGTTCAGCAATCGACAAATAGGACCTCATGGAACTGAAATATCTCCTATACAGAAGGCTAAATCATTATTTGAATGAAGAGGCAACCTATTAAATGGGAAGAAACTTTATGAGCTAAACTTCTGACAGAGGGTTAATATCTAGAATAAAAAAACAACTAAAAAATTCATAATAATAAAGCACCCAATTAAAACTTGGGGCAAGTAGCTAAGCAGAGAGTTCTCAAAAGATGAAACTAAAAAGAATAAGGAATATGTTTATGGCTCTTAGTACGGTAGTGACACTTTCATCTTGTGGGGGATCAACAGCTTTATAATTGGAATTAAGGTCCACTCAATGGGAGGGAACTCATGTGAAGCTGTATAAACATGGTCAAATATATGGCTGGATATGTCATAGATCCTAGAGAAAAAAAAACTACTTATGCCACATCTATAAGACAACATAATTTCTTACTTTATTCTAAATATGCATCCTTATATTTACAGACAAAGATACGTCTTGCCCATCATCAAAGATGCTTCTTTTTGCAACAGATGGCAACTCCTATGGAATTCCAGAACTGATCAATATGGAGAATAACTGTGAGACACTTAATCTTAAGTGACACATCTTCAATGCAAACTTTGCACTTAGGATGAATGGATCCCTTTAGTCTCACTACAGAAGTTTCCACATGCAGCAGAGGGTGATTAACAGAGAGACCAAAATCAGCCAATGTGCAGAGAACAAGAGGCTGAAGAGTGCTTGTTTCTGACTAGGACACCTGTTTGAAGCCTCTGCCTCCCAAGATTCAGGGATCATGTGGAAGAGGAGACAGAAAGATTGTAAGAATTAGAGGTGGTTGATGACCACAAGGAAACAGCCTTCCAGACAGCTGGTCATTTACTCATATGAGTTCACAGCAATGTTGACCGCATGCACAAGTCTTATATGAGTTCACACCAAACAAAAAAGTCCAGCATAGACATGGGGAAGCAGGCCACTAATCCCATTCCAACCTAAGAAACTTAAAAATAAATTATATTTTATTTTTATTGTATGTGTATGATTTACTGCCTGCATGTGTGTAAGTGCACTTGTGTCGTACAATGCCCATAGAGGTCATAAGAGGACATCAGACCCCCTGGAACCGGAGTTACACATTTTTGTTAGCAACCATTTGGTTGTGGGGAACTGTAGCCAGGTCCTCTGCAAGAGAAGCCAGGGTTCTTAATTGCTGAGTCATCTCTCCAGGCCCCACCTAAATAATTCCTGGGTGAAGAGAGGTGGAAAGACAGTGTCTTATAGGTTTGGGACTCTTTCTAGGCCCAGTGTATGGATCCACACTGAAGGACACGGGGGATCCAAATCTTGCTCTATAGGATATATATGTGTGTGTGTGTTCATTCATGAGTTTCATGAGTTCATTAAATTTGGTAGAGTATAGTTGGGTAAGGTATGGAGAGGGGAGTGTCTCCGAATGCCATCAAGGTATATTGTATGAAAATTGCAATATTTCATCAAAAAATACAAAAGAAAATGATAAATGTCATTAGCTATTAGGAAAATGCAAATTAAAACTACATTGAGATTTTATCTTTACCAAGTCAGAATGGCTAAGTTCCAAAATACAAACAAAAAATGCTTGCAAGATTTTGGGAAAGGGGAACACTTCTTCACTGCTGGTGGGAGTGCAGAATGTTGCAGCTACTATGGAAATCTGTGAGGAGGTTCCTCAAAAAGGTAGAAATAGATCTACCACATGATTCAGCCAAACCACTTTTGTGCACATACCCAAAGAACTCCATATGCTACTACAGAGATATCTGCTCATCTTTGCTCATTGCTGCTCTATTCACAATAGTCAGGAACTAGAAGCAACCTAGGTATCAATCAAATGATAAATTAGTAATGAAAAG
>NW_008358945.1:66543-73119 GCF_000622305.1 Nannospalax galili
CCAATACTCCAATGTGATGTCACAATGCTACAATGTACCAACACTATCGCCCCATGTACCATTATATTTCTCCAATATGCCATCACAATGTTACAGTATGATTTCATAATGTTCCATTGTGACATCACAATGTTCCATTGTGACTTCAAAGTCCTCCATTGTGACATTACAGTGCTCCAATGTGAGAAGACTACCACCTCATGTGCCATTATATTGTTCTAAAGTGACATCACAATGTTAAAATATGACTTCACAATGCTCCAGTGTGACATCACAATGCTCCAATGTGCCAAAACTATGGCCCCATGTGCCATCAGTATGCTCTATGGTGCCAACCCAATGTTAAAATATGACTTTACACTGCTCCATTGTGATATCACAGTGCGCCAATATGACATCCCAATTCTCCAACGTCCCAAAACTACTGCCCTCTGTGCCCTTATATTGCTCCAATATGCCTTCACAATGTTACAATACGACTTCTAAGGTTCAGATGTGACATAACAATGTTCCCATGTAACAATACTATCGCCCCATATGCCTTTATGTTGCTCCAATGTTCCATGACTATGGTACAATATGACATCACAATATTCCATTGTGACATCACAATGCTTCAATGTGACATCACAATGCTTGAATATTCCAACACTATTGCCCCATGTGTTATTATATTGCTCCACAGTGCCATCAAAATGTTACAATATGACTTCATAATGTTCCTTTGTCTTTTCACAATGCTCCATCGTAACGTCACAATGCTCCAGTATGCCAATACTTTTGCCACATCTGCCTATATATTGCTATCAAAATGTTACAATACGAATTCACATTGTTCCTTTGTGACATCACAATATTCCAATGTAACACTATCGCCCCATGTGCCATTGTGTTGTTCCAATGTGCCATCACAAAGCTAATTTGCGACTTCTCAGTGTTCCTTTGTGACATCACAATACTCCAATGAACCAATACAATCGCCCCCTGTGCCAATATATTGCTCCAATATGCCATCAAAATGCTACAATATGACTTCTTAATGTTCCGATATAACATCACAATGCTCGAATGTGTTAAACTATGGTCCCAAATGTGCCATCACAGTGTTACAATATGACTACAAAAGATACCAATGTGCAATTACAATGCTCGAAAGTGACGTCACAATGCTTTAATCTGCCAACTCCATAGGTCCTTGTGCTAGTGTATTGCTCCAGTATGCCAACAATGTTACAATATGACTTCTGAATATTCCCTTGTGACATCGCAATGCTCAAATGTGACATCACAATGCTCCAATATGCCAACACTATCGCCCCACATACCATTATATTGCCCCAATTTGGCATCACAATGTTACAATGTAACAACACAATGTTACTTTTTGACATCACAATAATCCATTGTGCCATCACAATTTTACATTATGATTTCACAATGTTGATTTGTATCATCACAATGCTCCACAATGTTACCTTAAGATTTCACAATGTTCCAATGTGAAATCACAATGCTCCAATGTGCCATTACAATGCTCCAAATTCTCAAAACTAAAGCCACGTTTGACAATATAGTGCTCTAATATGTCATGACAATGTTACAACTTGACTACGCAATGTTCTCATGTGCCATCATATTGCTTCAATGTCCCATCACAGTATTACAATATGACTTCAAAAAATTCCATTGTGACTTCTGAATGCTTCAATTTGACATCACAGTGCTCCAGTGTGCCATCACAATGTTACAATATGACGTCACAATAATCCATTGTGATGTAACAGTGCTTGAATATGACACCACAATGCTCCAATGTGACAACACTATCAACCCATGTGCCATTATATTGCTCCAATGTACTATCACAATTGTGACATCACAATTATCCAGTGTGACATCACAATGCTCCAATGTGACCTCACAATGGTGCAGTGTGCCACCACAATGTTCCATTGTGACATCACAGTGCTCCAATTTGAAATCACAGAGCTCCAATGTGCCAACACTAACCCGACATATGCCATTATATTGCTCACATGTGCCATCACAATTTTATAATTTGAATTCTCAATGCTGCGTTGTGCCATCACAATGTTATATAATGGGTTCACAATGTTTGATTGTGTGTGCAGTGTGCCACCACAATGTTCCATTGTGACATCACAGTGCTCCAATTTGAAATCACAGAGCTCCAATGTGCCAACACTAACCCGACATATGCCATTATATTGCTCACATGTGCCATCACAATTTTATAATTTGAATTCTCAATGCTGCGTTGTGCCATCACAATGTTATATAATGGGTTCACAATGTTTGATTGTGTCATCACAATGCTCCACATTGTTACATTATAATTTTGCAATGTTCAATTTTGTCATCACAATGCTCCAGGGTGTCATCACAATGCTCCAAAGTTCCAACAGTAACGCCACGTGTGACATTTTATTGCTCCAATGTGTCATGACAGTGTTAAAATTTGACTGATCAATGTTTCAATGTGACGTCACAATGAGCCAGTGTGAAATCACAATGTAACAATATGACTTCATAATAATCCATTGTGATGTAACAACGCTTGAATATGACATCACAATGGTCCAATGTGTGAACACTATCACCCCATGTGCCAATATATTGCTCCAATGTGCCATCACAATATTCCATTGTGACATTACAATTATCCAGTGTGACATCACAATGCTCCAATGTGATATCACAATGCTGCAATGTGACATCACAATATTCCAATTTGCCATTCAGAGTGTTGCAATATGACTTCACAATATTCAATTTTGACTTCACAATACTTTAATATGCCTTCACAATGCTCCAATATGCCAACACTTTGTCGCCAAGTACCATTATATTGCTCCAATATGTCATCACAATATTACAATATGCCTTCACATTGTACCCATGTCACATCACAATCCTCAAATGTGACATCACAATGCTCCAGTGTGCCATCACAATGTTACAATATGACTTCACAGTGTTCCATTGTGACTTCACAATGCTCAAATGTGACATCACAATAATTCAATATGCCAACAATATTGCCCCATGTGCCATCTCAATGCTCTGTGGTGCCACCACCATGTTACAGTATGATACCACAAAGTTCTATTGTGACATTACAATGCTCCAATATGACTTCACGATGCTCCAATGTGACATCACAATACTTCAGTGTTCCTACACTATCGCTTCATGTGCCATCACAATGCTCTATGGTACCATCCCAATGTTAAAATATGACTTTGCAGTGTTCCATTGTGATATCACAATGATCCTGTGTGACATCACAATGCTCAAAGGTGACAGCACAGTGCTCCAATGTGCCATCACAATGTTCCAATATGACTTCACAATGTTCCAATGTGATTTCACTATGCTTCAATGTGACATCACAGTTCTCCAATAGGCCAACACTATCTCCCCAAGTGCCATTATATTGCTGCAATGTGTGATCATAATGTGACAATATGACTTCTCAATGTTCAACTGGGAAATGACAATGCTGCAGTGCGATATCACAATGCTCCAATGTTCCAACACTGGCCCTATGAGCGATTACATTCCTTCAATGTGGCATCACAAAGTTACGATATGATTTCACAATATTTCTTTCTCACAACACAATGCTCTATTGTGACATCACATTGCTCCAATGTGCCAACATTATTGCCCCATGTGACATTATATTGCTCCAATGAGCCATCAAAATATTACAACATGACTCTCAGTGTTCCATTCTGACATAAAAATTCTCCAATCTCACATCACAATGCTCCAATGCCAACACTATCGACACATGTAACATTATTGTGCTCCAATGTGCCATCACAGAGTTACAATATGATGGCACAATGTTCCATTGTGACATCACAGTGATCCAATATGACAACACAATTCTCCAATGTGACACCACAATGCTCCAATTTGCCAACAAATGTTACAATATGAATTCATGATGTTCCCTTGTGACAGAACAATGCTCATTGTGATATCACTACGCACATTTGTGTCATTACAGTGATCCATTGTTTCATCATTATATTCATTATGGTGACACGGTTCTCAATGTCCCCTCACAGTCCCCCAATGTGAACTCACAATGATCCATGGTGCCATCACAATGGTACAATATGACTTCGTAATGTTCCATTGTGAAATCCTAATGCTCCAATGTGACATCTCAATTCTCCAATGTCCCAAAACTATTGCCCTGTGTGCCCTTATATTACTCCAATATGCCCTCACAATGTTACAATAGGACTTCATAAGGTTCCAATGTGACATCACAGTGCTCCAAGGTGACATCACAATGCTCCAATGTGCCAACACTATCACCCCATGTGCCATTATATTGCTCCAATGTGACATCTCAATTCTCCAATGTCCCAAAACTATTGCCCTGTGTGCCCTTATATTACTCCAATATGCCCTCACAATGTTACAATAGGACTTCTAAGGTTCCAATGTGACATCACAGTGCTCCAAGGTGACATCACAATGCTCCAATGTGCCAACACTATCACCCCATGTGCCATTATATTGCTCCAATGTGACATCTCAATTCTCCAATGTCCCAAAACTATTGCCCTGTGTGCCCTTATATTACTCCAATATGCCCTCACAATGTTACAATAGGACTTCTAAGGTTCCAATGTGACATCACAGTGCTCCAAGGTGACATCACAATGCTCCAATGTGCCAACACTATCACCCCATGTGCCATTATATTGCTCCAATGTGACATCTCAATTCTCCAATGTCCCAAAACTATTGCCCTGTGTGCCCTTATATTACTCCAATATGCCCTCACAATGTTACAATAGGACTTCTAAGGTTCCAATGTGACATCACAGTGCTCCAAGGTGACATCACAATGCTCCAATGTGCCAACACTATCACCCCATGTGCCATTATATTGCTCCAATGTGACATCTCAATTCTCCAATGTCCCAAAACTATTGCCCTGTGTGCCCTTATATTACTCCAATATGCCCTCACAATGTTACAATAGGACTTCTAAGGTTCCAATGTGACATCACAGTGCTCCAAGGTGACATCACAATGCTCCAATGTGCCAACACTATCACCCCATGTGCCATTATATTGCTCCAATGTGACATCTCAATTCTCCAATGTCCCAAAACTATTGCCCTGTGTGCCCTTATATTACTCCAATATGCCCTCACAATGTTACAATAGGACTTCTAAGGTTCCAATGTGACATCACAGTGCTCCAAGGTGACATCACAATGCTCCAATGTGCCAACACTATCACCCCATGTGCCATTATATTGCTCCAATGTGACATCACAGTGCTCCAAGGTGACATCACAATGCTCCAATGTGACATCACAGTGCTCCAATGTGACATCACAATGTTACAATATGACTTCACAATGCTCCAATGTGACATCACAATGCTCCATTGTGCCAACACAATGGCCCCATGTGCCATCACAATGCTCTATGGTGCCATCACAATGTGAAAATACGACTTTACAGTGTTCCATTTTGATATCACAGTGCTCCAATGTGACATCTCAATTCTCCAATGTCCCAAAACTATTGCCCTGTGTGCCCTTATATTACTCCAATATGCCCTCACAATGTTACAGTAGGACTTCTAAGGTTCCAATGTGACATCACAATCCTCCCATGTAACAATACTATCACCCGATGTGCCATTATATTGATTCAATATCCCATCACAATGTTACAATGTGACTTCACAATGTTCCATTGTGACATCACAGTGCTCCAAGGTGACATCACAATGCTCAAATATTCCAACACTATTGCCCCATGTGTTATTATATTGCTCCCAGTGCCATCACATGTTACAATATGAATTCATAATGTTCCTTTGTCTTTTTGCAACGCTCCATTGTGACGTCATAATGTTCCAGTATGCCAATACTTTTTCCCAATGTGCCTATGTTTTCCTACATTGTGCCATCAAAATATTACAATACGAATTCACATTGTTCCTTTGTGACATCACAATGGTCCAATGTAACACTATTGCCCCATGTGCCATTGTAGTATTTCAATGTGCCATCACAATGCTAACCTATGACTTCTCAGTGTTCCTTTGTGACACCACAATACTCCAATGAGCCAATACAATCGCCCCCTGTGCCAATATATTGCTCCAATATGCCATCAAAATGCTACAATATAACTTCTCAATGTTCCGTTATAACATCACAATGCTCCAATGTGCTCACACTATAGTACCAAACGTGTACCAATATGCAATTACAATGCTCCAATATGTCATCATTTACATCACAGTGCTCCATAGTACCATCACCGTGTTACAATATGACTGCAAAATGTACCAATATGCAATTACAGTGCTCGAATATGACATCACAATGCACCAATGTTTTCACAATGCCCTGAATGTAGCATCAGAATGCTCAAATATGTCTTCACATTAGCCAATGTGTCATCACCATACTCAATATGTGATCCCTATGCTCCATGATGCTCACAATGCTGCATTGTGTCATCAAAATGCCAGGGTGCCATAACAATGCCCCAATGTGTCAT
>NW_008358946.1:0-309 GCF_000622305.1 Nannospalax galili
TTGATTGTTGTTTGTGTTCTCTATGTAATTTTGTGTTTCCTAGATTATATCATTGTTTATTTTCTTTCACTGCCCCTAGGGTATAGTTGTTTCTCTCTCTGCTCTCTGTATTGCTTCATGTATTCTTTGGAGGGCTGGTTTTGTGGACATAAATTGGTTTAGCCTATTTATGTCATGGGAGATTTTTCTTTTCCCTTCAACTATAATAGACATTTTGGCTGGGTAACATAATCTGGGTTGGCGTCTGTGGTCATTTAGAACTGGGAATACTTTGGCCCAGGCTCTTCTGGCTTTCATAGTTTGCACTGA
>NW_008358946.1:341-505 GCF_000622305.1 Nannospalax galili
AGACTTGTTTTTCTTTTGCTGCTTTCAATATTGTCTCTTTGTTCTGTATATTTGAAGTTTTTACTATGATATGTCCAGGGGAATTTCTTTTCTGATTTTGTCTATTTGGTGAACTATGTGCTTCTTGTATTTGTATGGGGATGTCTTTCCTTAACTTTTGGAAA
>NW_008358948.1:0-2368 GCF_000622305.1 Nannospalax galili
TATTGGCATACTGGAGCACTGTGACGTCACAATGGAGCATTGTGAAAAGACGAAGGAACATTCTGAAGTCATATTGTAACATTTTGATGGCACTGTGAAGCAATATAATAACACATGGGACAGTAGTGTTGGAATGTTGGAGCATTGTGATATCACCTTGGAGCATGGTGAAATCACAATGGAACATTGTGAAGTCATATTGTAACACTCTCAAAATATTGGAGCAACATAAAGGCACATGGGGCGATAGTATTGTTACATGGGAGCATTGTGATGTCACATTGGAAATATGGAAGTCAAATTGTAACATTGTCATGACACATTGGATCAATATAAGGGCACACAGGGCGATAGTTTTGGGATACTGGAGAATTGGCATGTCACATTGGAGCACTGTGATATCCCAATGGAACACTGTAAAGTCATATTTTAACATTGTGATGGCACATTGGAGCAATATCATGGCACATGGGGCGATAGTCTTGGCACATTGGAGCATTGTGACATTACGTTGGAGTACTGAGACTTCACAATGCAGCATTGTGAAGTCATATTGTAACAGTGTGATGGAGAATTGGAGCAATAGAATGTCACATGGGCAATAGTGTTGACATATGGCAGTATTGTGATGTCCATTGTGAAGTCATGTTGTTCCATTGTGATGGCACAATGAAGCAATATAATGGCACATGGGTAGATAGTGTTTGCATATTGGAGCATTGTAATGTTACAATGGAACATTGTGAAGTGATATTGCAATATTGTGTTGGTACTATGGAGAATTGTTTGGTCAAATTTTCTGATTGTGAGGGGACATTAATGAGGGGACATTAGTTCCGTGTTTGCATGTTGAGCATGATGACAACACAATGGATCATGCTATGACACAATTGTGCTTTATGTTGTCACATTGAGCATTGTGATGGCATATAGGTGTGTTGTGATGGCACAATGGAACCTTTAGAAGACATTATTAAAATGTGCTGGCACATTTGAGCCATGTAATGGCACAAGTGGGGTCAATGTTGGCACATTGGAGCATTATGATTTCACATTGGAACATTGTGATGTAACAATGGATCATTGTGAAGTCATATTGTAACACTGTGATGGCACCATAGAGCATTTTGATTTCACATGGAGCAATAGTGTTGGCACATTGAAGCATTTTGATGTCACATTGTATCATTGTGAAGTCATAATGTAACATTGTGATAACATTGTGATAGCCCCATAGAGCAATTGTGATGTCACATTTGAGGATTGTGATGTGAGAAGGGAACATTGTGAAGGCATATTGTACCATTGTGATGATTTATTTGAGAAATATATTGGCATTTGGGGAGTTAGTTTTGGAACTTTGGAGCATTGTGGTGTCATATTAAAGCATTGTAAAGTCAAATTTACACATTGTGAAGTCATATTGTAACACTCTGAATGTCATTTTAGAATATTTTGATGTCCTATATTTGCACTGTTATGTCACAGTGGAGCACTGTGAGGTCACATTGTAGCATTGTGACGTCAAATTGGATTATTGGGACGTCACAATGGATCATTGTGAAGTCAGATTGTAACATTGTGATGTCACATTGGAGGATTGTGATGTGACAAGGGAACTATGTGAAGGCATATTGTAAGATTGTGATGATATATTGGAGAAATATAATGGCAGTTGGCATGTTAGTGTTGGCACTTTGTAGCATTGTGGTGTCACACTGAAGCATTGTGAAGTTAAATTTAGACATTGTGAAGTCTTATTGTAATATTCTGAATGACATTTTGGAATATTTTGATGTCCCATTGGTGCAAAGTGATGTTACATTGGAAAATTGTGCTGTCACACTGGTGAATTGTGACGTCACATTGTATCATTGTAGCATCACAATGAAGCATTTTGAAGTCAGATTGTAAAACTGTGTTGGCTCCATTGAGCATTGTGATGTTCCATTTGAGGACTGTGATGTGACAGGGGAATTTGTGAAGGCTTATTGTAACATTGTGATGATATATTGGAGAAATATAATGGCACTTGGTGATTTAGTTTTGGCACTTTGGAGCACTGTGGTGCCATATTGAAGCATTGTGGTGTCAAATTTGAACATTACGAAGTCATATTGTAATATTCTTAATGGCAATAGGGAATATTTTGATGTCACATTGCTGCATTGTGATGTCACATTGGAGCATTGTGATGTCATATTCATGCACTGTGATATCAAATTGGATCATTCTTAGGTCATAATATAGCATTTTAAAGTCAGGCTATAACACTGTGATGGCACCATGGAGCATGGTGATGTCACATTTGAAGATTGTGCTGTGACACAGAATTTTGTGAAGACATATTTTAACATTGTGATGATAT
>NW_008358948.1:2822-3554 GCF_000622305.1 Nannospalax galili
TTTTTTTTTTGGTCTTTTTGGGACAGGGTTTCCCAGTTGGCCTGGAACTCACTATGTAGACCAGACTGACCTCTTCCTTTTATAAATCCCAAAGTCTTCTTACTATAAATAATAGGAAGCCTTTTGCTTACAAAAAGAGGAATGACCAAGACTTGTTTCTAGACTACCAATCCATTTAGTGTGCCAGAGGGTTTGTTTCAAACCTTCTGAGAACTTTTTCATCCTTTTCATCCATGCCTCTCAAAACAGATGAAGTTAGTCTTTACCCTCTAAATGATTTACTATTTATAAGCAATTGATATGTAAATTATAGTATTGACCATATGGAATAGATTTTTAAAAATTCTTATTTATTCTCTTTATTTTATGTGGATGCGTGTACTGCCTGCATGTAAGTAAGTGCACCTGCCGGGGACTCGAACCCGCAAACCCGGTGAGGTGAGGATTGGGGATGAGTAAGCACACCTTTGGTCAGCCCATGTCGCCCCCATTACCCGGGGACACTCAGACGCAACTGGGAGCCTAGTCAAGCTGGGACTCATTTATTGCAAGTGTTCCAAAGCTTATAAAGGCACCCGGAATTCCCCCCGCCCCTACTGAGGGTGTATCTTAAGGATGGTCAGGTACTGATCATGCACTCCTCAGCAGTGCGGAAGTATACTTCAGACTTTTAAAACAAGCAAGGCTGCACCCCAGTAACTTCCTCTCGGACCTCTGCAAGGTGGGGCCTTT
>NW_008358948.1:4773-6082 GCF_000622305.1 Nannospalax galili
GCAGGCACCCATATGGGGTTTGAATCTCCTGTAGAGTAGACACAGCCAAAGTCTCGGCCCATGGTTAACAATGGATCTGGGCCTCTCCATCGCCCCATAATGGGGTCATTCCATCTTACCAGTACTTCGGGTTTCTGCTCCTGTCATCCCCATTGCTTCTGAAACCGGGATTCCAACTGATTTTTTTGAAAATTAAGAACATTAACAGTGAATAAGGCCATAGCCAAGTTTTGGTGGGGGCTTATTCCCCCTTTTTGCTTATGCAATTGAATATTTAGGTTTTAATGGTTGCATTCTACAATGTGTTGACTTGAGGATTGTAGGGAATTCCTGTATTGTGTTGAATTCCCCAAATGAAAAGAAACCTTGTAAATTTTTACTAACAAAAAAATGGTCCATTATCAGTTTTAATTCTTTTGGGCAGTCCCAACTTAGGAAAGCACTGGAGAAAATGAGACTGAGCATGTTTAGACTTCTCTCCTGTATGAGCGGTAGCCCAACAGGTATGCGATGGATAAAAGCCCAGGGATTCCTTGGTGCCCCATAAGATGCTGTAAGATAATAGGGGCTTCTCTCTCTTTAAGAAGCATAAGAGTCCTGGAAGAATATTGACTACATACAGACTGTCAGAAATAAAATTCATGGGTTCACTTATCTTTGTTAATTCTAAAACGAAGTCCATGAGTTCCTTGAATTGAACTGAGCCATCACAAGCATGGACATATCTTTTTGGTTTCTCATCTGCCCCCTGGTATACTATCACTGTATCACTGAAGCTCCAAATCTGCCCCCGTCAGTGAAATCATTGTAGTCTTTTACTAAAGGCTCCCTCGGCCTTGGGATTCGGCAAGCGCTGCTGGCAGCAGGGATGTAGCACTTGGGGGTTGGGTGGATCCCCAGCCGCCCATGGACCAGATGTGACAGCGCCCCCAAGACAACTTCCCTGAACTGGGCCTTCCCAGCCATCCCAGAGCCGGTTGTGGGGCACAGCCAACGGTGGGTTCATTTTTTTTAAAATGTGCCCCATGGCTGCTGGTGGCCTCTGTCCAGGGGGGCCATCTGCCACCCGGCTTTTGTGGGGGCCCCAGACTCGTGCACACCTTAGTTCAAGGTGGGTCAGGTGGGCACTTTCACCATTGACCCCGTGCGCTCCGCTCCACCTGCCCTTCTGAAAACGGCATCCATGGGTCCTGTTTTCATGGGTACCGGGAAGCCCTGAAGCTGGCCACGTCAAGCCCTAGGTGCCGCTTCTTACTTTGGCCACTTTTCGTTTCACTTTTGTTACATTTCTGCATTCTTCCTCAAACTC
>NW_008358948.1:7684-8940 GCF_000622305.1 Nannospalax galili
TTGGCTCATTGGAGCATTGTGATGTCACATTTGAGGATTGTGATGTCACAATGGAACACTGAGAAGTCATATAGTGGTATTGTGATGGTACATTGGAGCAATTTAATGGCACATGGGGCGATGATGTTGGCACATTGGAGCATCGTGATGGCACATGGAGCATTGTGATGTCATATTGGAGCATTGTGATGTCACAATGGAACATTGAGAAATTATACTGTAACATTGTGATGGCACATTGGTGCAATATATTGGCAAATGGATGACAGTGTTGGCACATTGGGGCAGTGTTATGTCACATTGGAGCATTGAGATGTCACATTGGCACATTGGCACATTTTCAAGTCACACTGTAACATTGTGATGGCACTTTGGAGCAATATAATGGAATATGGGGCGATAGATTTGGCACATTGGAGCATCGTGATGTCACATTGGAGTGTTGGAATTTCACATTGGAATTTTGTGATGTCATATTGCAGCATGCTGATGGTACCATGGTGCTTTGTGATGTAACACTGGAACATTATGAAATCATATTTTAACATTGTGATGGCCCACTGGAGTAATATAATGGCACATGTGTACATAGGGTTGGCACATTTGAGCATTATGATGTTACAATGGAACACTGAGAAGTCATATTGTAGCATTGTGATGGCACATTTGAGTAATATATTTCCACATGGGTTGATAGTGGTGTCTCATTGGAGCATTGTAATATCACATTGGAGCATTGTGATGTCACAATGGCACACTGAGAAGTCCAATAATTGCATAGTGATGGCACATTGGAGCAACATAATGGCACATGGGGCGATATTATTGGTACATTGTAGCAATGTGATGTCATATTGGGGCACTGTGATGTCACAACTGAACATTGTGAATTCATATTGTAACATTGTGATGGCATATTGGAGCAATATAATGGCACATAGGGACATAGTGTTGGCACATAGGAGCATTGTGATGTCACACTGGAGCATTGTCATGTCACATTGGAACATTGGGTTGACACCCTGGAGCATTGTGATGACACAATCGAACATTGTGAAATCAAATATAGTATTGTGATGGCACAATGGAGCATTGTGATGTCAAAATGTAACATTGTGAAGTTATATTGCAACATTGTGATGCCAAATAGAGGCAATATAATGGCATGTGGGGCCATAGTATTGGCATATTGGAGCATTGTGATGTCACATTCGAGCATTGTGATGTCACAAGGGAACATTCAGAAGTGATATTGT
>NW_008358948.1:10112-11799 GCF_000622305.1 Nannospalax galili
GCCATAGTGTTGGCACATTGGAGCATTGTGATATCACATTGGAGCATCATAATTCACATTGAGGGATTGTGAGGGGACATTGAGCGCCATGTTTGCATATTTATCATGTTGACGACACAATGGATCATTGTTGTGATGCAATGATGCATTCTAAAGGCACAATGAGCATTGTGATGGTACAATGGAACAATGTGAACTCATTATACAATTTTGTAGGCACATTGGAGCAATATAATGGCACATGGGGCCATTGGGTTGGCATATTTATGCACTGTGATGTCACATTGGTGCATTGTGATGTCTCATTGGAGCATTGTGATGTCACATTGGAACATTGTGATGTCAAATTGGGGAATTATGAGGAGATATTGACAACGTGTTTGCATATGGTCATGGCGTCAAAACAGTGGATCATTGTAATTACACACTGGCAGACTGTGAATGCACAATTATATGTGTTGGAAAAATGGAAAATTATGAAGTCATATTTTAACATTGTGATGGAAAAATGGAGCAATATAATGGCACATTTGGCCATAGTGTTGGCACATTGGAACCTTGTGATTTCACAATGGAACCTTGTGAGATCATACTGTAACATTGTGATGTCACATTGTGGGATTGTGAAGGGACACTGAGCACCCATTTGCATGTTGAGCATGAGCATTGTAATGTTCTGTTGTGGGATTTTGAGAGGACACTGAGCACTGTGTTTGCATATTGAGCATGGTGACAACACAACGGATCATTGTGATGACGCAAGAGTACATTGTGATGGCACAATGAGCATTGTGGTGGCACAGTGGAACATTGAGAAGTCATACTGTAATCTTGTGAAGACACATCGAAGCAATATAATTGCACATTGGGCCATAAAGTTGGCACAATGGAACATTGTGATGTCACTTTGGAGAATTGTGATGTCACAATGAACATTGTGATGACACACTGGAACATTGGCATGTCAAATCAGGGGCTTTTGAGCCGACATTGATCACTGTGCTTGCATATTGAGCATGTTGAACTACAAAATGGATCCTTGTAATGACACAATGGTGCATTGTGATGGCACAATGAGCATTGTCACGGCTCAATGGAACATTTTGAAGTCACACTGTAACATTGTGATGGCACATGGGAGCAATATAATGGCACATGGGGCCTTAGTGTTGGCACATTGGAGCATTGTGATGTTACGATGGAGCACTGTGATGTCACGTTTGAGCATTGTGATGACACATGGGATCATTGTGATGTCACATTTGGGCAATATGAGGAGACATGGAGCACCGTGTTTGCATACTGAGCATGGTGACGACACAATGGATCATGGTAATGACACTATCGTGCATTGTGATGTCTCAATGAATAATTGTGATGACACATTGGAGCATTGTGATGTCACATTGGCAGATTGTGATGTGACATTGAGCACCATGTTTGCATCTTCAACATGGGGATGACACACTGGATTATTGTAATAACAAAAGGGCGCATTGTGATGGAACAGTTAGCATTGCCTTGGCACAATAGAATATTGTGAAGTCGTATTGTAACGTTGTGATGGCTCATTGGAACAATACAATGGCACATGGGGCTATATTTTTGGCACTTTGGAGCATTGTGATGTCACATTGGAGCATTGTGATAATAAATTGGAGCATTGTGATGACACATTGCAGCATTG
>NW_008358948.1:11947-12855 GCF_000622305.1 Nannospalax galili
TGTTTGCATATTGAGTATGGTGACGACACAATGGATCTTTGTAATGACACAATGGTACATTGTGATGTCTCTGCATATTGTGATGATACATTGGAGTATTGTGATATAATATTGGGAGATTGTGAGGGGAAATTGAGCCCTGTGTTTGCATATTGAGCATGGTCACGACAAAATGGATCTTTGTAATTACACAATGGTGCATTGTGATGTCACATTTGAGCATTGTGATAACACATTGGAGCATTTTGATGGCACATGAAAAACTGCAATACCAAATTGGAATATTGTGATGACATATTGGGGCTTTATATTTGCAGACAGAGCATTGTGATGAGACATTAGGGCACTTTTGAGGGAACAGTCAGCATTTTGATGTCTCATTGAGTATTGTGGTGATCCATTGGACCATGGTGATGTCACAGTGAACCATTGTGATGGTGCATTGGAGGATTATGATGTTACATTGGGCGATAGTGAGGGGTCATTGAGAACCGTGTTTGCATATTGAGCATGGTGATGACACAATGGATAATTATAATTACACAATGCCCATTGTGATGGCACAATGAAACATTGGGAAGAAATATTGTTACATTGTTATGGCATTTTGGAGCAATAAAATAGCACATGAGGCCATAGTGTTGGCCCATTGGAGCATTGGTATGACACATGAAACATTGGAATTCCAAATCGGAATATTGTGATAACACATTGGGGCATTATATTTTCACACAACATTGTGATGACATATTAGAGGCCTTGTGAGGGGACATTCAGCATTGTGATGCTCCACTGAGAATTTTGGTGACATATTGGAGCATTGTGATGTCACATTGGGGGATTGTAAGGGACATTGTGAACCGTTTTGCATATTGAGCATGGTGATGACACAATGGATCATTGTAATG
>NW_008358949.1:0-601 GCF_000622305.1 Nannospalax galili
AAGTAGAAAACATACTGTTGGCTGACAAAGGACACATCAAAGAGTGTGACTGTGACCTGGCCGTAAAAGTCACTGCTGGCCAGAAGTTTAAGGGCTCCAACAGACCGGCCTGAAACCCTGGGTCGGATCCAGGGACCCAGACCGGCTCACGTCCAGTCTTCTCCGTCCCCGTCCCCCTCGCCCAGGCCCGCGTGTCCACTACGCAACCGCGTAAGCTGCTGCTGCTGCCGCTGCTGCACGTTCTGGAGTGACCCCACAACCGCCGCCGCATGTTCCAGAGGTCTGCCGCGGCTGCCGCTCCACGTTCCGGAGGGCGGCCACCACCACGGCACGGTCCTGAGGGCCTCTGCCGCCACACGGTCCGGAGGGCCACAGCCACTGCCGCACGTTCCGGAGGGCTGCCGTCGCCGCCACCGCCACTGCTGCCACAAAATCCAGAGGGCCGTGGCCACTGCCGCACAGCGTTCTGGAGTGTGTCTGCTACCGCCACCACACTTTCCTGAGGGCTGCTGTCGCCGCTGTCGCCACCAATGCCGCATGTTCCCGAGGTCCGCCGCTGCGGCCGCCCCACGTTCCGGAGGGCTGCCGACGCAGCTGCCCG
>NW_008358950.1:0-788 GCF_000622305.1 Nannospalax galili
GTTTTAAGGATTTAAGAAGACAAGCAAGAAGTGTGAGACCCTGAGACTTTGGGTCGTTCCCATAGTGACAGATTAAGTACAGAGTGAAGAGGAGATAGAGAAAGAACTGAGCAAGAGGGTAGGAGGTAGAGACAGAACTGAGCAGATGGGAGACAAAATCCTCTCTCCATAGGGAGTGGAGGCAGGATCACGAGTCCAGGCAGGAAAGTACAGCGAATGAGGAAGAGAGAGATGGGAAAGGAGTAGGAGGAAAAGGGGTTTGGCATCGGTCACACAAAATGAGAATGAGGAGAACAGGCACCAAAAGAAAGCATCCATTTTATTGCATGGGTTTGAGTTATTTTCGAGTTATTTCCAAGTCCCAGAAGGTGACATCCCACAATTAGATCATCAGGGAGAGGAGAGGTGAGATCCTGTCCTGGACAGGAAGTAGTGTGTGATCCTATCTGTGGAAATAGTGTCCTATGTCTAGAGAAAGGAAGGGGTTTTCCGACACACGTGTGATTTCAAGGTAAGTGAGAGGAGCGGAAAACCCTGCAATGAGAGCGTGGCATGACCAACCAGTAGATGGAGACAGAGTACAAGGAATGGGATGGGAGAAAAGTGGAAAAAACGCAGTGAGCCAGAAGGGAGGGAAGTTTGTGGAACAAGTTGATCCCGAGGTTTAGTAGAGGCTGAGGAAAGATGATCCCTAGAGGTTTAGTAGGGTAGTCTAGTAGAGGTTTAGTAGTGCCCCAAAGGGTGGTGGTGAGAGAGAGAGAGAGAGAGAGAGAGAGAGGAAGAGAGGT
>NW_008358951.1:0-245 GCF_000622305.1 Nannospalax galili
GAGCATTGTGATGACACATTGGGGAATTTTGAGGGAACATTGATCATTGTGGTAATACATTGGAGCATTGTGAGGAGACATTCAACACTGTGATATCACATTGAGCACCGTGCTGAGACATTGGGGCATTATGAAGGGACATTCAA
This sequence comes from Nannospalax galili, assembly GCF_000622305.1. Taxonomy (NCBI): domain Eukaryota; kingdom Metazoa; phylum Chordata; class Mammalia; order Rodentia; family Spalacidae; genus Nannospalax; species Nannospalax galili. The sequence continues at coordinate 147 of NW_008358951.1, forward strand.
CATTCTGAGGCACACTGAGCATTGTGACGATAGATTGGGGCCTTTTGGTGGCACAATGAGGATTGTGACATCACATCGTAGCATTGATATGACAGATTG
>NW_008358953.1:0-505 GCF_000622305.1 Nannospalax galili
AAGAACAGTATATGCCATCTCTCTAGCCCAACAGACAAGTGATCATTGACCCGGCACTAAGGACTGCGGATCCCCAATGGGAAGTGAAAGTTTCTACAGTGAGCAGATCGGTGAAATCTGGTTATCTACATTCACATGAAAATGGATGAAACTTGGTAGTTACCCTACACTATGCACAAGAATAGGCATAAATAGATTAAAGACACATAAGACCTGGAACAATAAACTTTCTAGTAGAAAATATATGGAGACAGCTTCATGGTAGAACGCTGCCTGGCAGTGTTTGTTTTCCTATGACACAAAACCTCAGATGACAAATTAAAAATAATCAAGCAAAGGAAACAATAGAATGAAAACCAACCCATGGAATGGACGGATACAGTCCTAACTCAAATCCCTGATGAAAGGTGAATATCCAAAGCATGCATGGCGGTCCCATCAACTCCACAGAAACAGAATATAATGCAATTGAAAAATCTGGGCAAAGATCCTGAACGTGTATTTC
>NW_008358954.1:0-423 GCF_000622305.1 Nannospalax galili
TTATAGGAATCCCAACCTTCTTTAGATGACTGAAAAGCCTTGCATTAGATCGCCCCATGTTATACAAAGGGACTCCAGAAAATGTTTCTAAAGCTAGGCAGGGGGTCATGGAGGCTAAAGATCTGAATCACTTGAGATGTGTTTTCACTAGACTCTCTTTGTTAGATCCAAATGTGAGACTCTCTTAGCCCCAATAGTGAGGAGCTACAGTGAAGTTAAATTTGAAGTCACAATGTCTGACAAAGGTCTTAAAACTAAAAGGTGGTCCAAAGAGGCAACTACTAGAAAAAAAAATTTGTAATTGAAGAGGAAAAGAGGAAGGTCATCCATGTGATGGAACCAGGCTCTACATACAAGGGTTGACAAGGGGGAACTGTGCATGTGGGAGAGGCAATAGCCCTTTGGGCTGTGGTTTCTGGCATC
>NW_008358955.1:0-951 GCF_000622305.1 Nannospalax galili
CCATTCTGTGGGTTTTCTCTTCACTTTCTTGGTTGCTTCCTCTGATGTACCGAAGCCTTATAGTTTAATGAGGTCCTATTCATTGATTCTTCACCTTGTTTCCTGAGTAATTGATGCCCAGTTTAGAACATCCTCTCCTACACTGGTATCTTGTAGGTAATTGCCAATATTTTCTTCAGTTTCAGAGTTTCAGGCTTCACATTGAAGTATTTTATTCATTTGCAGTTGACGTTTGTGCAAGGTGAAAGATGGGGGTATAGTTTCATTCCCCAACAGGTGGAGATCCAGTTTTGCCAGCACCATTTGCTGAACATACTTTCTTTGAACCAGGGAATGTTCTTGGACCCTTTGTCAAATATCAGGTGGCTGAATTTGCATGTACTCATATTTGGGTCTTCAATTTTCTTGCATTTATCTATGGGTCTAATTTTGTGCCAGTACCATGTTGTTTTTATAACTATAGATCTGTAATACAGTTTAAAATCTGGTATGGTAATTCCCCCAGCATTGCTTATTGTTCAGTGTTGCTTTGGCTACCTGAGGTCTTTTGTGCTTCTATATGAATCTTAGGATGGTTTTTTTCTTTTTGCCAATTCTGTGAAAAATATCATGGGGATTTTGATTGGCATTGTGTTGAATCTATAAATGGCTTTTGATAGGATGGTCATTTTCACAACATTAATTCTTCCAATCCAAGAGCACGGGAGGTCCTTCCATCTTCTGATGTCTTCCTCAATCTCTTTCTTTAAAGATTTATAATTTTCTTTGCAGAGGTCTTTAATGTCTTTGGTCAGGTTTTTTCTGAGATATTATTTATTTATTTATTTATTTATTATTTTTGCAGCTATTGTGAAGAGTGTCTCCATGTGCTCTTTCTCTAATTGCTTGTTATTGGTTTACAGAAAGGTTATAGACTTTTGTAGATTAATTTTGTAACCTTCTACTTTATTG
>NW_008358956.1:0-380 GCF_000622305.1 Nannospalax galili
AATGCCCACGGAGAACAGAAGAGGCTATCAGATCCCCTGGAACTGGAGATACGGATGGTTGTTAGCTGCCATTTGGGTGCTGGGATTCGAACCTGGGTCTTCTGCAAGAACAGCCAGTGTTCTTAACTGCTGAGCCATCTCTCCAGCTATAACTTTTACCTATTTATTAAGTTATCACCTCTCTCCCCATGTAAAAAGTGTCAATAGGGGGCTGGAGAGATGGCTCAGTGGATTAAGAGCAGTGGCTGCTCTTGCAGAGGACCCAGGTTCAAATCCTAGCACTCACATGGCAGCTAACAATCATCTGTAACTCCAGTTCCAGTGGATCCAACATTATCTTTTGACCACTGTGGGCACTTCATGACATGGGCGCACTTACA
>NW_008358957.1:0-297 GCF_000622305.1 Nannospalax galili
GGACTGGAGGGAACATACCTCAACATAATTAAAGCCATATATAACACACCCCAAAAAACATCATTCTAAATGAAGAAAAACTGGAAGCATTCCCACTGAAATCAGGAACCAGACAAGGCTGTCCACTATCTCCACTTCTCTTTGACATAGTGCTTGAAACTCTTGCAAGAGCAATAAGACAAGAGCAGGAAATTAAAGGAGTAATAATTGGAAAAGAAAAGATCAACTTATCCCTTTTTGCAGATAACATGATATTATATCTAAGAGACACCAAAAATTCCACCAGAAAACTCCTAG
>NW_008358958.1:0-1085 GCF_000622305.1 Nannospalax galili
CATGCCTCAAGGAAGTTGATACCTATGGGGGCTGCTGCTATTTCAATCCCTATAGGTTGGAAATAGGATTAACTTGGGGATATCAGGGAATAACAGGACAGGAAAGATCCTCTACCTAAAGGATAATAAGTATCTCTAAGGGAACCATGACTATTCCGTATATATGTTTCAGATCCATGGGACGATTGCTGGTGTATCGGAGTAATGGGAAAGTTCTACCCAGGGGCATTCTCTAGCTACCCTACAGCTGACTTTCATATCCTCTCGACAGCCTGTATGTGCAGCTAAGCCCGAGCTAACTCATCATAATATTATTCTACAGGAAAAACAAACAGAGGACCAAATAAGATCAACCATCCCTGGAGCCAATACATTCCATACGTTGCTAACTTTCTTCCCTTCACCCCTACCCTAATGCCTCTGTTTCTTTTGTGCATCCAGCAATAGACCTTTACTGACAGCAGTACCACTTAATACCACCCTTCTTTACACAGAAATAAAAAAAGATTTCAGTGACTCTCATCTGATGGATATTCCCTTATTTGAACAACTGGCTAACTATCCAATTTGCATTTCCAGCAAGAGTAAGCCTACTCATTACAGATGCCTCATTAACATTACTCTCTCCAGGACAGCATGTGTCACCCCTCCTCTTTTTCTATGGTACAAAGGAATAGCCCAACACTGTGTTAACTCCTCTTTGTCCACCTTTTGTGTACCCATAATGATTACACCCCAGGTGTACCTCGGAGCAAAAGAGGTACGTATGTACCAAGCAGATGTCCAAGGTAACATACAAGTAACAAAATGATGAGAGGGAGGACACACCTTAGTTTTAGAACATTTAAGAGTAACACAAACATGGGTTGTCTAAAACACATCCATGGAACAATAAGGTGACAACAGGTAACCATGGAGACACAAACATACCATTTAAAATGAGACAAACAAGGCAAAAATAATTTATAACTAATATCAGTAACCTAATTTTGTAAGTTTTGTAGTGTGTTAATGTTTTATTTTTGACATCTATTGTAAACTCATGGAACCTGGAAGAGAGCAAAATAGAGTTGTAGCTCCTGTCA